>NC_143582.1:228721828-229022307 GCF_048544385.1 Mastigoproctus giganteus | reverse complement strand
ATGAAAAGTTGGTTCTGTGGGTTTGAAGCTGGACAGTAAATGGATGTTGGCTGGTGGCGGCACGTGTTCGGACTGTTTTGAAAGAGAGAGCGGGAATTATAGAAGCCAATTCAGAAGAACAGTGCCCATGGAAGTATCTGTAGAAGAGGCATGCAGCAGAAACAGTGCGTCTATGAGAAAGCGAGTGGAGAGACTCTGTTAGAGATGAATCATTAATTAACCTAACTGCCCTCTTCTGAATGGAATCAAGAAGCCTGAGAGAGGTTTTGGGGGCACCACCCCAGATGTGGGAACAATATTCCATGGCAGGGCGGATTTGCGATTTATACAGAGTGAGCAGCTGTTTGGAAGAAAAGTAACGCCGAGAGCGAAAGAGAAAACCAAGTTTTTTAGATGCAGAGGAAGCAATATTTGTAATGTGCTTGTGCCAAGAGAGATTAGAAGTCAGGGTAACCCCCAAAAGAGATATATCATTTTGCCTAGAAATTGGAGTGTCACTAAAGATAAGCATAGGAGCAGAAGAATCCTTTTTGCGAGATATAAGACAAGATTGAGTTTTAGAAGGGTTGAAATCAACTAAGTTGTCTTTGCCCCACTGGAGAATTACCTGAAGATCGGCATTTAAGGAATTGGCAGCAGATTTTCGAAAACTTGAAGCTGATTGAGCTGGACAAGGTTTCTCAAAATGGAAAGTTGAATGCAATGTGCTATCATCGGCAAAACTATGGATAGGATTTCCAGTCAATGGAAGAAGGTCATTGATATACAAGAGGAAAAGAGTGGGGGAAAGAACTGAACCTTGGGGGACACCGGCATTAGTGGAGAAGTTAGAAGACAGAGAGCCATCTACCATCACCCTCAGTGAGCGATCAGAGAGAAAACTGGATAACCAATTACTAAAAACAGTTGGCAAACCATAAGATGGAAGCTTGTTTAGAAGACCTTTATGCCAAACACGATCAAAAGCCTTTGAGATGTCAAGAGCAACTACTTGTGTTTTACCGAACCTTTCCATTGAATTAGTCCATAAATGGGTAACATAAGCCAGAATATCACCAGTGGATCGACACTGACGGAATCCATACTGGCGATCGTTGATCAGACGGAAGGTTTCTAGGTAGTTTAAGAGTTGGTGGTTAATTGATTTCTCCATTACTTTAGAAAGAGTAGAAGTAATTGCAATGGGACGATAATTGGATGGGAGGGATTTGTCACCCTTTTTAGGAACTGGCTGGATATGAGCAAATTTCCAAGCAGAAGGAAAAACACCTTTGGAATAAGAAAGTGAAAAAAGGCGGCAAAGAATAGGAGTAAGTTCAGGAGCACAGGTTTTGAGAACAAGTGGAGAAATACCATCAGGACCTGGAGCTTTCTTAGCATCAAGATTCATCAAAATCCTTCTGATATCCTTTTGACGGAAGACCACAGGAGGCATTGAATGGAGCGTGTTAGGAATGGTGGGAGGTGTTTTACCAAGATCATTAATACATGAGCTCAAAGAAAAATGGGATGCTAGCAGGTCAGCTTTATCCTTGGCTGAAGTGACAACTGAACCATCTGGTTTGGACAGAGGTGGGAGCAGAGATGGGCAAAAGTTGCGGCCAATAGCTTTGGCAAGAGACCAGAATGCTCGGCTGCCATTAGGGCAAGAAGCAAGTTTTCTACTCTTAGCCTGTTCAAACTCTAGTTTGGATTGATTAATAACTGCTTTACAATTGTTGCGAGCTTTGGTGTAGGCAGAAAATGAAACTGAAGAATTAGAAACAAGCCAATTACGATATGCAACGTTCTTCTCTTGAACAGCCTTAGCACATTTATTGGAAAACCAAGGTTTAGATAAAGGACGAGATTTTAAAGTGGAGTGTGGGATAAAGGATTCCATTCCTGCAAGAATAATTTCACTGACACGATCTGAGCAAATGTTGACATCAGAAGTTTGGAAACAGTAATCAGACCAAGGAAAAGAAGAAAAGAAGTCTCGCAGGTCATCCCATTTTGCATTCTTGTAATGCCAAACAATACGAGGTTGGGAATAGCCATGAGATAAAGGTTCCATTGGAGAAGAGGCAATCACCAAGTTGTGATCTGAAGTGCCTAAAGGACCTCTCACTTCAACCTTGTACTTAGAAGGGTTGTTTGTGAGAAAAAGATCAAGCGTATTGGCTGTATGATTAGGATTGTCCGGTATTCTTGTAGGTAAATGAACAATCTGTGCTAGGTCATTAGTAATTGCAAAAGCCTCAGCATCTCGACCTGCTGGGTCGGTGTGACTAGAAAACGGAAGCCTGCTGGAGTTGTGAACGTTAAAATCACCAAGGAAAATTACCTCACTGTTAGGAAAGTTGGACTGGAGAAAGTCAAGTTGCAAAGAGAGGAAGTCAAAGAGCTCCAAGTGATTAGTGGAGTTGGGAGAACGGTAGAGACAACAGATGAATTTTACACAATGAGGCAGAGAGATTTTAAGCCAGAGAAGATCAAAGAGAGGAGATTCCAAATTGCCAAGTCTCTGACAGGGAATATCAGAACGGACATATGCACAAGTACCACCTTTGAGGCGAAAGGAATCATACAGCAAATAATTTGGACATCTGAGATGAGCAGTAGTTGAATCAACTGATAACTGAGATTCAGTCAGAAAAAGTACATGGGGTTTGGAAGACTGCAAGTGGAAATGGACATCGTTGAGATTAGAATTGAGACCACGTATATTTGTGAAATGAATTAGGAAGTCCTTGGGAGGTTTAGATCTTTTCGCAGATAAGCTTGCTCTATTATTTTGACAATTCATGGTGTATTCAATAGTAAGAAAAAGTGGGTGGGACATGCTGTATGATGTAATGAAATTTTTGGATATGGCGTACATGTGGTAAGAATATACCCAGATCCTTGACATAACGTGGCCTCGACAATGCTCCCCGCATACACACTACTCGGACTCCCTCCAGTCACTATCTGGCAGAGTAGAGGTAGCAAGATTATACACTAGCTGATCCGGAAGCTTCCTAGAGAGTTACCAATAGGTTCAGTCCGGTGTACTAACTAGCGGCCGGCCTGCGAACACCGTTTTAGAGCTGTACCCTCGAAATGTAAGGAATATTGGATCTCGCCACGACATTCATCATAACCTCAAAAATCATCAATCATACTGCATGATGGAAGAGATAGGGAAGGGTTGGCCGGAACTTAGCTCTAGAGACTAAACATTGGTTCCACCACTTCAAGCCTCCAATAAGCAAAGTGGTGGTTTTTCACCGGTTGATGAGAGTCATCTACCACCTAGTACTGCCTGGTAACATAGAGGGGCGGCGTTCCTCCATGTGGTGTGGGCGCCACACCTCGACCTCTGCTTACGTTGGTTCACACCTGGGTGGTCACCCACCATGTACTTGTGCATGGAGGTTATACCCAGGATTACTAACAGTCCCACCATCGTGAAGGTGCAAGCAGAGGATTTGGCTGTCATAGACCGTCCGGACTTCGCCGAAATTGGGTCCACTTTGACTTGAGTGTCACCCGAATATCAGTTCCATCAGCGTTTTAGACTCACAGGTAGCAAGAACAGCTTGTCTGGCATATCTGAGAGAATGTCTGTGACAGCCTCAAGGACCCTTTAGCTGGTAGTTTCGTCCGAATGGGTGTCTTTGGTGTAATCCATGGGTGCTGAACTCTTCAGTGATCCAGAGTATCTGTTGGGGTTAATTCTCAGTTGCGGCATAGACTTTGATGTCATCCATATATATCAGGTGAGAGAGGAGGGTGTACAGGTTATTCCTTTCTAGATCTATCCAGAAGGCACAGCTGTTATGGCTATCGCTGCTCCACAGGTTTCCCCCAGAACTCCTCGAGTACCTTCTGGTTGAGATCATGATTTACGTCAGGAAGGTATTTTTGGTAAGTTTTCCTTTTTCCGAATCAGTTCATCACTGTTGCGAAGTATTCATAATTCTTTAAGCCGATCTACAGCAATATCAAGGACAAAGCCTGGAAAGAGGAAAATCTACCACACAAATAGCACAATGAACCTCAATAAGCCAATAGTAAGCATAAGGGACTTTTGTCTGTAATGACCGCGAATGTAATATTTGCAGAACTGTATGCAAATATGGAGAACTGGAAGTAGTCGTTGTTGGGTTATAGGAGCACCAGCGACTAAGGCTATATTTCTCCGTCCATAATGTTTGTGAATTGCGTGTGTTCTGAGGTCGATTTTCTGTTTTGCTGGACGAGAAAACCATAGTTTCCGGGAGAAAAACCATGCTACCCTTCGCCTGAGACAGAATAACTCAGCCACGTTGTGAAAAAGGTACATAAAAATTCTTCTCGTCATCGATGGGATTCGAATTCAGGTATTTTCCACCTTGTGTGGGAGGATAGCGATACAACCAACTGCGCTATATTTTTTTTCTTCAATGCAAATTTCTTTGCAATCAGCGAAGAGTTTTACATGGATACCTAATGCAATATCCATAACAGCAACAATGCTAGGGATTTAACATAAAAAGGAACCAAAACAGGAAAAATTACATAAAACAAATTATTAACAAGAAAATTAAAAAAACATTTTTTTTTCATGCAATACAGAACACGAAGATGGCAGTCACTTAGCTGATGACGAAAGCTGTTTCTGATGATGCGTCTTCTGTAGGATTTGTTCTCTGTGAATTTTTTGTAGTCGACATGCATCTCCTGGACGTTGTGGAGCATCTCCATCGGCAGGAATCTGTCACCTATCCTTAGCCTCCACGCCACAGATTGCAGACAGGAGAGGGCTCTTAAGGGTTTCGGGGGATTTCGCAGGAATCTGTCACCTATCCTTAGCCTCCACGCCACAGATTGCAGACAGGAGAGGGCTCTTAAGGGTTTCGGCGGATTTCCTCCGATTACAGATCTGCCAAAAATTTGGCGAATTAATTTCGCCCGCTATCATTTTAATTGAGACGAGTAAGAGGAGGGTAAAGATCCCTTCCGAGACTTTCTGAAATTAAGTAGTTTGGTAATATCTGAAGTGTGTGTGATGGGTGGAATTTTATGCTTGAAGAGGACCCAGCGAAGAAGCCAGTACTCATCAGATGAGATGGTTTTAAGCGTGGTGTTTGTTGCCTAGATTTCAGATCCGTTGGTGATAATTGGCTGCAAAAACCGGAACTGGAAGTAAAGCACCGGATAGTTTCGTGTTAGGATTGCGCTATAAACAGTTTAACTCGTCCAAACTAGAATCCAGCAGCGTAACTATATGGACAATAAAAATCCTAATTAAAGTTCGGTTGTTTAATCGCCAGTCTTGGTGTTTATGAGTATTAAAATTTAAGCAAAATCTTCGACTTTTTGGCAAGATTTTGAAGGTGAGAATAGAAGAAAAAAGTTACTCGAGAACAATCTCAATCATGTTGCATTATATCCATAAATTGCATGTGTTCGGGTATGCTCTGGATGATTTATCTGTTTTGCTGGACGATAAGGACAAGTTTCCAGGAGGAAGAATTTACTGTCTGGGTCCCAGATCAGCTATCTCTTTTTTTGTTGGTTATTGTAGGATTTTTAGGCACATTCAGTAGCTTAGGCCGTATTATGGGGTGTATAACATGTCTGTAAATTGTGTGTTCTGGCTCTCGTGGGCAATACAATTTATAGAATCGCCGTTGTGAAAAAGCCCTCCCGTCATTGACGGGAGGGCTCTTTCACAACGCTGCTGAATTAGTCGGATTCAGACTACGGTTTTTCTTCCAGCAAAAGAAAATCGACCACAGAGCACACGCAATTCACAGGAAGTATATACGGAGCAACAGGTATCCAGGACAGTAGGATGTTTCAGAGTGCGGAAACGGAGCGAGGCACTGCCGTGGACTGACGAATGCAACGATCCACCACATCACACAAATGTTCAATGGAATTGATGTCGGGGGAATAAGGCAGCCATGGGAATACACGGAAATGCTTGAACATGATCCTCGAACCATTCTTGCACAATGCAGTCCTTGTGCCAGTGCACGTTGTCTTATTCAAAGAGTCCAGTGCCATCTACAGATATGTAGGGTAAAACCTGGTCCGAAACAATGCGAGGTAGGATCTGACGGTGAGGGTGTGTTCAATGTGGATGAGGGCACCCAATGATGTCCACGAAAACATTCTCAAAACCACGATACCGCCACCGCCGCCGGCTTGTTTTCATCCAACTGTTTGCAGCTGCCCACTTGATTGAGGTGGACAGCTGCTGACCTGACAAAAATTTTCGATTGATTCGTATTTATTCCGAAGAGTACTTTCTGTTACGAAATACGCAATTTCTAATGAGGTTCGCAGTTCAGTTTTCCTGGTAATTCTAAAAGCCAAGTAAGATGTTTACGCACCCACTAATGACGCTAGGAACTTTTATGGAATGTTTTAATATCGTGGCAAGTTAGTGGGTCTTGGGTGAGAGTAGTAGGACTTTTCTACCGAAAGTCACATTGCAGACATAATATACACTGTGCTGCCACTTTATTAGGTACACCTACCTCTTTAGGTTCAGCCTCCTCTAGCCATCAAAACAGCCTGAATTCGTCTCGGCATGGATTGAGATCCGCGGACTGAGCGGGCCACTGCAGCAAAGAAAAGTCATTGTCATGTTCCTGGAACCATTCCATAGTAATTCAGGATTTGTGTACCGGTGCATTATCCTGCTGGAAGTAACCATCTGACTGAGGATAAACTGTCAACATGAACGGATGCACTTGGTCAGCAACGATGTTTAGGTACGATGTGACATTCAGACGTGAATCTATGGGTATCAATGGACCCAACGTGTGCCAAGAAAACATTCCCCACACCATAACACTGCTCCCACCACCTTGCACATACATACATGACGGGTCTATGGATTCATATTGCTTTCGCCAAATTCTGAGCCTTCCATCAACATGATGCACCAGGAACTTCGACTTGTCAGACCAAGCAACTGTTTTCTAATCCTCGATAGTCCAGTGCTGGTGTTGTTGTGCCCACAGGAAGCGTGCTCTCCTGTTCTTCATTGATAACAAAGGTACGCGATGTGGCCGTCGGCTGTTGTAGCCCATTCGCGACAAAGTGCGAGTCCGTTGCGATATTTTGTTCCGCGCACCAAGGTTATATTCTGACGTGATGTGCGACATTGTGGCCCGTCTGTTTGCTTGCACAATTCTAGCCATCCTCCTCTGACTTCTCTCATCAACAAGCGATTTTGTTCCACAGGAGTGCCGTTGAGAGGATGTTTTCTGTTCGTTGCACCATTCTCGATACACCCTTGAAACGGTTGTGCGTGAAAAGTACAGGAGAACTGCCGTTTCAGAGATGCTTCGTCTAGCACGTCTTGCACCGACTACCATGCCACGTTCGAAGTCCATTAGATCACTCCTTTTCTAGATTCTTGCTACGGTTTTTACGCTTAACGGATACTAGAAAGGTTGTTCTGCTGCATTTATATCCACAACTGTGGTCATGTGACTTGCAACGTTGTGGGACAAACCATTTGTGTGCTGTTTATTAGGTACACCCCCTACACAGCAGGCGGTGTACCTAATAAAGTGGCAGCACAGTGTATATGAGTGTATGAGTTGAATAACGCGAAACTTCAATTTAAATTTTTTTTTCTTTTGTTGATAAAGGAGGGAGCTCTCTTTTAATGCTTCGATGTTTTACTATTGGAATTTTTTAACGCTTTTATCTTTAACAGTTTTTATTTGAACGTATATTGCACTTTTAAATAGATGCCATCTGGTTCTTTTTGGGTTGGCGTCAGGTTGCATATTTTTAATATGTATAATATTCTCAACCCCAGAGGCCTTTTTCAATAAACTAGATTAAATTAATTCATAGGCAGGCCCTTATGATTTGTATGAGGCCTTAAGCCAAATGTGGACTTTCGGACCACAAATACACTTTACACTATTTTGAATTACAAAATCCACGTATGTTCTATGGTTTGTCAGTTTTCTATGGGAAGAACTCTCATTACTGTGTATCTCACAACCGGCGAATGAAGCGACATCTGTGAATATTTAAATCGCTTCGGTTTTATTTGACAGGAGGACTGCGTGCAAAGTCTTAAGTATTACAAGGTCTTGTCTCGTTTTCATCAGTTATGGCTGTGGAGCACGGAACCCTTTGGCAATAAAGCTCGGGACAGCCAGGAACGAAGAGCGAAGAGTGTGTTGATGAAACACCTAAACCAAGAAAGAAGAAAACACATAAATCCAGAAAGCATAATGGAGTCGGAGTGGGCTACTGTAGGCAGTACAAAACAAATTTTACTTGAGTAAAGCTCCCCAGCAGTCATTAAATCTTTAAGATGGCCAATTTGACAGGCTCCAAATGAATTTCGCACGAAATGGGATTTCGCTCTATGCGGAATTACAGAACTTGGAAACAAGAAAAGGACTTAAAGCGCCTCCTAAAGGAACGCCACGCTCGGGTGCGCGTGCGTATATCTGTGCGTATGCGTAATTACCAGAGCACTGATGACCCTACAGAGAGTGAGTCATAAAGAGGAGCGCTACCACAAAGATTTTGATTTAAACGAAATTACGCGGCAAAGTGGCAACACCTTCCTAATTTGACACCTTGGAGGTCGTTGCAAGTGGGCATCTTTCTAGATGATGCTGAACGAACCCTTGGTAAAAAAAAAAAAAAAAATCGACCATCAAATCGGAATGGATGCGTTTGTCCCTAAGGTTAAACGTGCTTTCAATTCAATGTCGTTTTTATTTAAAGATAACACATTTTATCTTTAAATAAAATGTTTATGAATGGAATATTATGATCTCCCAAAAGTCGTATCGTAAGTTTACTTACTCTTTGGACCTGTGGTTTACTACATCTTTATATTTTAGAGATACATATTTTATCGTTTTAAAATCTGAATTGTTCTGTTTTTCAGACGAGAACTGGCCGTGAAGATTACTTTGGTTTTTAATAAAATGAGAAATATTTTAAAGCGAATTTACTGGTGCATATTAGAAACAACTGCAACTCAAATATGGGAAGCAAAATGATTGACGTGACTCATCGATTTTTACAAAGAACTGAACACCCTACAAAATTTTATTTTTCACATATTTTTGAAGAATCATCTGACAGTTGACAGAATCATCTCTTAGGCTACTGTGCAGATCAGAATCATCCGCACAGTATTCCAATTGTGGTCTAACAATAGCCTTATATAATGGGATTATGACATCCTTATCCTTATCGCAAATGTTCAATAAATCATCGATAGGACACCATGGGCCTTTCTTGCAACCTGTCTACAATGTTGGGAGAACTTCATGTCTGACTGTATCGTAACTTCCAAGTCCCTTGCACTACCGAGCATTAATCAACATTGTAGTTCAATGTTGATCATTGCCTCCATGACGTTTTCCTACTACTGAAGTTGTAGACTGACCGGTCGGTAATTTCCCACTACACTCTTAGAACCTCTCTTAAGTATTGAAGATACATTGGCACCAACCAATAATTTTTTTGATGAGCAGCCTGTTATTGTCCATTTATTGAAATTGGTATGCTAATGGAAATTACTGGAACACTACCGTCCCTTCCTTCATCGAGAAAAATCTGATCGCCATAACATATAGTGAAATTCGTCAGAGTCTAGTCATCCATCGATATTATGTTTTTATGTACCATAAACTTTTTTATGCTTCGATGAAGACCAGACAAACCCATGCACAAACACACACACACTGGAACAAATCATCTTTCCTAGGTGTATGGTTTTCTTAATAGCAATTCATATGACAGCCAGTACGAGTTCAAATGATTTATCTTGTACTGTCTCTATAAATGTAAGTTAACGCACCGATTTGTATTTTGTGTGGACTACAAAAGCTGGATTAAATCACGAAAAAAATCCTCTACTCTCTGGAATCAGCAAATTACAGCCTCGACAGAAAAAAAAACAATTCTTCCCTTCTTCGACGAGATTTGAACCAGAAAATACTTGTTGACATTGGATCTAGACAGTGAATGGATGTTTACTGGTTTGGAAGAGTGAAGGAATTAGATATGTCAGTTCAGAAGAACTGTGCTCATGGTGCCAATAACTCATGGAAGGTGTAATAACGCATGCAGTAGAAACTCAATGTCTGTGTAACAAAATAGAGACGGGTCATTAATTAATCTAACTGCGCTCTTTTGGACAATAAATAAATAAATAAATAAATCTTTATTGTGAAGTAGATTTACAGCACAATATCCCATCACGGCGACGAGCGCCAGGGGTTCACATATAGATAACATAAGTACAAATTCAAATGGCTACAAAATATAGCGAACACATACAAAAGGCTACAAAATACAGATTACAAATGCAAAAAGAAATACAAATACATCATAAAAACAAGGAGCTGAACACAAATAAAGAAAAACAAATACAAGTTGGCAGTGATTCAGGTTTCAAGAGCTTTGATAAACTTGTGTCTGTCCTTCTTTTTACTTATTATGGTGTCGATGTCGGCGTCCACACGGTTGAGGGCAGCGAGCATCTGCTTGGGCAGAAATCTTTCGGTGAGTACAAGCCTGTTGTGGTGAGCCACAAGTGCTGGTACCGACCTTAGGCTTGGCTGTGGAATCCTCCAAGAGCAAGCATTCCAAATATTTGGAGATGATATTTGGCCTGAGATGAGTTTGGCTGTGAAGACCAGCCTCTTTTCAACGATCAGGAACTTCAACCTCGGGATGTCGAGTGCTTGTGCCATCATGGTAGTTGTGGTAGCGGGAGGTAGCCGAAGCTTGTTATTCGCCCATTTCAGTAGCCAGTATTCAGCAGTGTACACCCGCTTAAGGTTTGTATGTGCAGCAGAGGCCCATATTTCTGCACCATAGAGAATGGCAGGGTAGACGGTGGAGGTGATGAACCTTTTAACAGTGGCAGGATGTCGGACGTGTAGCAGCTGCTGCTTTGAGATCCACCGTAGACGAGAAAATCTGGTACTGAGTTTGTCGATCTGGTGGACAAAGGACATCTTTTGGTCGAACAGAACGCCAAGGTCTGTGTGCGAGGGTACGTTTGGTATTCGTACCCCTGCGAGTGAAACGTTGAGTACTGTCGGCATGGATTTAAGGGAGAATATAACCTGAGCAGACTTCAGAGGGTTGATTTTTAGATTGAAGTTTGCCAGGTACAATTCTAGATCCTTAAGTTGGGAATTGATCCTGTTGCTAAGCTGGGCGGGGTCGTCGCCAGGGTTAATTGGAGTCAGCAGTTTGAAGTCATCGGCATAGCATAGGAGACCATTCGTTGAGGCAATAATGGGCACGATGATGGCTGTGAACAGGACACCAGACAGGACACCCCCCTGCGGTACTCCAGCAGTAATGTCGCAGGATAGGGTATGTTGCTGCCGATGGAGAATAAGTATTCTGTGACTGAGAAGTGATTCCAAAAAGCACAGCATATCACCTCGAATGTGAAAATTCTCCTTAAGTAGGAGGAGCAAGGCCGGAATCGACACGGCATCAAAGGCTGCGCTTATGTCGAGGTACGTGGTTGCTAGCTCAGCTCTTTGTTCGAATGCTGAGAGAATGCGTTCTGTGGTGGCTGCCAAGTTAGTGATTGATGATTTTCCTGTGATAGCATAATGGATTTCAGGTGGTTTCGTCTGGAGGATTTGTTGAGTGATTGTGGGTAGCAAAGCCTTTTCAAGAGTTTTTAACAGACAAGAGGCAACTGATATGGGTCTGAACTGGCTGACGTTTGAGGCAAATTGGTTTTTGGGGATGGGGTACACTCTGTATTTATTCCACTGGGGTGGAAAATAATGCTCAGCGAGGCATCTGTTGTAGATCGAGAGAAGAGGGCCTATGATGAATGTGCTTAAGCATTTGATCATAAATTGTGGAATTCCATCCTCCCCAACAGTGGCTGTTGTGGGAAGGGAATTGATGGCACGTATGAGCTCCTGTTCCGTGATCTGGATAGTCCCTAGGACATCTGAAGGGTTTTCATAGTCAGGCTGGACAACTGTAGAAGGGACTGTGGTTGTATTTGAAAATCTGGCGATGTATTTGAGCCATTCTTGAGGATCAAGCATGTGATTGAATCCACCATGTGGGGCAGCATAGAATGGCTTTCCTTTCCTCAAAGTGCGGTTAAGGTTCACTTGGATTGCGTCAGCTTTCTTTCGATTAAAGTGGGCCCTGGCACGCAATGTCTAGGAGCTTGAAGTTTACGGGACAACACACCATATGTGGGAACAGTGTTCCATGGTAAGGGATTTGAAGTTTGTGTGGAGCTAGGAGATGCTTAGAAGAAAAGTAACGAAGGGAAAGAAAACCCAGTTTTGTTTATGTTTATGCAGAGAAAGCAATGTTTGCAATGTGCTTCTGGCAAGAGAGACTTGAAGTCAGGAAAATCCCCAATCCAGATATGTGATCTTGTCTAGAATTTGTGCTTCATCAAGGATGAGACAGATTCCTGACAAATAGTCTAGAATGTCAAACAGGAGATAAGAAAAAAAAAAAAAAAACTCTGTCACATTAGGATCACCCGAAAATTACTCCATCTACCTGTGTGTATTATGTCTGTAATACACACAGGTAGAGTTTGGTTCTCTGGTCGGGTTGCTTGTTTTGCTGAATGAAAAACCAAATTAGTTGGTCTCAGATATGCCTTGTAACCTTGGTTGCTTTGGCGTTTAATATACACCTGACGTCCTAACTAAACGCACACGCACTGAATATCCAGGGGATATTCAGGAATATTCATGTGTTGTTGTTGCGGACCCCTGGGTTCCCCACATTAGCTGCTATTGCACTTCTTATGTTGAAGCTTACGCCAAAACCGGCCATTTGTATGTAGTGTGTTGAGTGTGTAAATGTTATGATGTGTTTTGTTGTTACGTTGTCGGCCGGTACCTGACTCTTAGCAGGTGGGAAGCGGCAACACGTCCCCGCCCCTGGAGGCAGCCAGGATCTATTATCATCTTACTGATCCATACTAGGGTAAAACCACAGCATAGATCAAATTTAGTGAATGAAAGGAAAATTGGATACAGTGGGAACAGTATGGGGTGGTAGAGGAGATAAAGTATAGAAAAGGGGAGGATCAAACTGATGGATCCGCCAACGAAACAGAAGTTATAGAAGAACATAGATTAAAGACATAGGAGGAAGGAAGTGGAAAAATACACATCTTTCAGGAAAAATTTTCCTTGAGGAATATCATCCCGACATAGAAACAGCAGCATTCGAAGGTCTTCTTCAACAAGCTGCAGCCGTGGGAAAAATTATCCCGCAACCACTTCCAGTCAGGATCAGCAAGTGAAAGTTATCTCCATGGTCCCGTCCTCTTGAGGGTATGAAGAAGAAGGTTGATGTACCACATCAGACTAGAATTAGTAAGGTAATTTCCTCTTCCTGGTCCATCCATTTGAAGAAATACAGAAGAAAGCTGATGGCCTTCAGCAAACCAATAAGGATATGGAGTAGAGTTTAGCCCTCGGTCCATCAGTCACAGGTCCAACAATGACACAACACTGGGTTTAAGACGTGCCGCACAAACGTCAAGGTTAAACTTGTTATTCAGTTAATCAGATTTAATCCAGTGAGCTACTCCACCAATGAAATCCCATGAGAACAGTTAGGAACTCACATCCCAAGAAATGAATAACTTATATACAGTTTATATCCCCAGTTTATCCAAACAAGTTTTCAGTGTAGGTGAAATTTTAAAACTCAAGAAATAAGTTTACCTGACCATACGACATAACAGAGATCTATGGCACAACAACCGAGTAAATTTCCGTCTGGCCATCAATCATTTCTACGTGACAGAATCCAACATGTCAATCACTAGTTAATCAGCCACAAGAGACGACCTAAGTTCCATTCTTCTCTGGAAAGTACGCATAGCAAATAAGTTGAATGCCTTAAAAGCATCTAAGGTTCGAATCAACAGTGCTTTATTATCACTAAAAAAGAGTCTACGGTTAACTGCAGTTCATTTCTAAAATCGCTATATAGGAATATAGATGGTAATCCATAAGTATATGATCAACGTCTTCCTCGAGTCCATAGTTACATAATGGAGTGGGAGACAATTTAGTTTATAGAGTTTACTGTTCAAACTCCCCATGTCCAGTCAGTAAATAAGATCCATACAATCCAGGGGAAAACCAAAGGAAATCCCCTTTTTTGAATTCCATGACAGTAGGAATGAATTCCCTTGTTACCTTACCAAGCACAGGGGTGTTCCAGTCATCTTGCCATTCGTTAACAAAAATGGATCGAAGGCGTTTCAGCTCTGTAGAAATTGAAGTATTTAAATCGTGTTGTATATTATCGAGAGAAGTAGAATACCCCCCTTTTTAAGTTATATTTCGAGTACCTGTATTGTACTTCATAATGAATAGGCAACCTTCCTGTTAAAACTTGAAGTAAGTGCCACAGTTGAGGTAGTCCTGCAGGTCCTGGTCATCATGAGAAGAGCCGCCCGATGTGCTTGAAGGAGTTGCCTGATGATAGCTGGTTTCATGGCTCTATATTAGCAAGCACCAGCGCCATAAGTAAGGATGGAGAGGAAGATGCAATTGTAATATAAACGTAAGGTGTGGCCCTTCAAGTCCCACTCGTTTCTGGTAACTTGCCGTAGTCTGGATAGACATGACGCATTTTTCTTTGATAAATTTGCATGATAGATGAAGCTCAATGAGTCATCTAGCATAATTCCTAGATATTTGGTTGTAGAGTATATTTAATTAGTTGTCCATTATAACTGATCACAGGAGAGCATCCTTTATCCAATCTGTCTTTGAGCAACATCTGTGAGGTTTTGCTAGTAGACACCTGTAAGATATCTGACCAGTCCGAAAGTTCTTTGAGGACATGATTGGCAACGTCTTCTAGTGACTTCCTAGATATACCATTGGTCAGGATTGTGAGGTCATTTGCAAATGCTATCGTGGAAGTAGCATCAAACCTTTTAGACAGCCATGAATCGAACATTAGGTTCCAACACAAGGGCCCCAAGATGATCCCTGTGGATAGCCTTTAGTAACATTCCTGACAACTTGAAGTGTTCCACATTTAACGACCTGAGATCGTTGAGAAAATTAACTTTTCAACAGGTTTAAACAGATGTAAACAGACTTTAGCCTCCCGGAATTTCGCCCGGGCACTTTGCCACCGAAGGGATTAAAGGCCCCTTTGAAGTCCACAAAGAGGCCAATAAGGTATTTTGATGTACATTGTCTTTGAAGAGCCAGTAAGAAGGCAATGGCATCTTCAGTACCTTTTCCTCGGACAAAGCCAAATTGTGCAGACGATGATAATCCCATGGAGCTGTACATAGTTAAGAACCTGGAAGCAATGACTTTCTCTAATGCCTTGCCCAAGACACGGAGCAAGGCAATAGGACGATAAGAAGCTGGATTGGATCTGAGGAAAGTTTGTCGCGATTTTTGAGAAATATCTTCAGGTTGACAACTTTCAAAACAGCAGGGAAAGTACCGTGTGCAAGACATGAATTAAGCAAAGTTAGAAAAATAGCAGGAACAACCTTCCAGACCTTCTTAATAACTTCGACCTCTATACCGTCATATCCAAAGCACTAACCGGAACGCATAGTCTTCAAAGCAAGATCTATTTCATCAGAAAGAAAAAACAAAAGTTATTATAGTAAAATTTCAAGAACTTATTGTTCTTGAAATTTTATTGTTCCTATTGTTCCAGATCCTGAAACAACTCTGCAATGTACTTTTAACACCACACCTTTCACCCTTGTCAAGCCACCAGTGTCAGTGTTTAGTCAGCTGTTGCTCGGATCGGGTGTGTTATTCCATATGAGTTTGTACCAATGCATTTTTGTTTGTTATTTCTGTTTCGTTTTAGTTATTTTGTTATTTCTGAATTTAGTCGATTATTATTTTTATTTTTAAGGACATTTTTTTTCATCAGACAACAGAGTTCTAGGAGATAATTTTTTTACCTGTTTCTTATTAAGATGGATGAAGGAACGAAGTCCACCGTTCTCAATTAGTAATGCTCCACATACACGCCTTTCTAGCGCCGAATCGGAACAGTCTCAGGAGACATCGCGATTCGTCAGATTTTTCTCAAGGTGCGCTACTGCGGTGATGAATGAGAGCAAGCCGAAGAAAGTTTTCCGGCACCGTGCCAGCGTGTTCACAGATATTCGTTCAAGGTTATCAAGGTCATTCTCGGAAGTGCGTTATGGATATCTTCTTGGCCGTTCATTTGATGGGACAGTTGCAGGGTTTTAGGACTAAGGCCTATTGGTCTTTATATACTGTCCATAAATTGCGTGTGTTCTGAGGTCGATTTTCTGTTTTCTGGACGAAAAACTCGAGTTTCAGGGGGAAAGAATCATGCTACCCTCGCCTGAGACCGACTAACTCGGCCACGATGTGAAAAAGGACCATAAATTCCTCATGCCATCGACGGGACTCGAACTCAGGCCTTTTCCACCGAGTGTGGGGAGGATACTATCAATTGTGCAACTCACGAGGGCTTCGTTATTATAAAGAATTCCACAACTAGGGGCCATAAATTGAAACTACAGGGAAAGACGTTTAGACTAGGTCGCAGAAAGTTTTCCTTTAGCCAGCGAGTCCTTGATTACTGGAACAATTTACCTCTGCAGGTATTTGAGGCTGACAGTTTCAATAAATTCAAAAGGCATCTGGACAGTTACCTACGTGAGGAAGAAAGCGCATAATTTTATCTACTTTTCTCTCTTTTTTTTTCGCCCAGTGCAGTAAAATCCTGTGGCTTCCCTGCAGTATATGACTAATATGGATGCTACTACTGGAAGAGAATCCAACAGTTTGTATCGTGTTTGGTTCAGCAGTACAACTCTTCCAAATGAACATTGACAGACAGAACATGCATCATTGGGGTTCGAAAAATCCCCACGTAGAATTGTAAGAAATATTTTTCCAACAAGGTTCATGATTTTATCGAATATTTTTGTGATAGAAATCTCAAATCGATTTTCTAGACGCTTTAGAGTTGAAGGAGCGTCGCCATCAGATTTCAACCGGTGTGTCACTATTTCTCATGCTTCTTTTTTTAAAATATACTGTATATACAAATGTATAGAGTAACACGTCATCTTTTTGAACCTTTAATCATTCGGAACACAACATTAACTAACACAGAAGCCCATGGCAGATATAAGCTAGTCTGTAATCGAGTAACAAAAGGAGGTTAGGCAAGCGAAATCAGATTACGAGAAATCTTTGGTAAAGGACGCTAAGAAAAACAGCAACGACTTCTTTACTTAAACTCTAGAAGGAAGTGGATGAATCAAATTGGTCCACTTGATATTGATGATTCTACTGATGATCGCTGAAGATTACTGTACATAGCTGACAAACTGAATGCGTATTTTGCATAGACATTCACACATGAGAAGTTCTGTAGGAAAGCGGAGAACAGATGCTCATTAAACTCTAACAGGGAGCTAAATGATTTCGTAATAACTGAGAGCAAAATGGAGCAGAAATTGTTGAAGTTAATCATAAGGAAAGCATCTGGGGTGGACGGGATCTATTCAGTTATATTAAATGAGGCTGCAAAGGAAGTAAGCAAACCCATAGGCCATAATTATGACAGCATCCTTGGACTCATGGGAAGTCTCCACGGATAGGAGATGTGTAAATGTATCCCCAGTTCATAAAGGGGGAACAAAAGGTGACACGAGTAATTGCAGATCTGTTAGTTTAACATCTGTTCCAGGGAAATTAATGGAGGCACTGGTTAAAGAACCACTGCAGGATCATCTAGACAAGACTTCAGTTATAGCTCGGACACAGCATGGGTTTGTTAAGGGGAAGTCTTGTCTGACCAATTTGACTGGATACTATGATGTGGTCACAGAGGAACTGGATGCAAAGAATAATTTTGATATCATGTATTTGGATCTTAGAAAGGCTTTTGATACTGTTGCACGTGGAAGATTACTGTAAAAACTGAAGCAGCGTGGCTTGGAGACAAATTGCTGCTATGGATAAGGGGATGGTTGAGTGGGAGAAGACAGAGTGATAATCAATGGACACTGCTCTTCGTGGACTAATGTTATTAGTGGAGTCCCCCAGGGTTCAGGTTGGGTTCATTGTTGTTTTCTGTATTTATCAATGATATTGATGACGGTATATCAGGCTTAATGTCCAAGTTTGCCGACGATACGAAGGTTGGTAGGGTTGTTAATGACTAATGACAGTACACAAGGCAACAGGATCTAGAAACGTTGAGCAGATGGGCTGAGAGGTGGCAACTGAGTTTAAGATTGACAAATGAAAAGTACTGCATGTGGGCAGCACTGACCCCATAGTAATATACCAAGTGTGTGTGGTATCACATTTAGTGTAGTGGGAAATGAAAAAGATTTGGGGGTAATTGTGCAGGCAGATATGAAGTTTTCTGAGCAGTGCAGACGGGCTGCAAGAGTAGCTCATGGTGTCTTGTCAATGATATACAGGAAGTTTGCTAGCAGGGATAAGGAGGCGGTTATCGCTTTGTATAAGACAGTGGTCAGGCCACACCTTGAGTACTGTCTGGAGTACTCAAGGTGTGGTCTGGAGGCCTCATTTTAGGAAGGATGTGGAGCTACTGGAACAAGTAGCTCCACAGAGAGGGGCGAGATTGGTGAGGGGAACACAGGGGTGCTCTTACCAAGATATGCTTAAGTTCTGCAAGTTGCAGCATCTGGAGAGTAGGCACCTGCGAGGTGATCTGTTTGAGGTGTATAAAGCTTTGAATGGTTTGAGCAAGCTCAGTGTTGATGGGATTCTTCCCCTTGCTCAGATTACGCACCTGAGGGGCATAAATTCAAATTGAGGAAAGATGGTTGTAGAATAGATATGCGGAAATTTGCCTTCAGCCAGCTTGTGGTTGATTACTGGAACAAACTTCCATCTGTCATTGTGGAAGTTGGCAGCTTAAATAAATTCAAGGCTGAACTAGACAAATGTTTGGAGTGAATGGCTGGGTGAAGTTTTTTTTTTTTTTTTCTGCTGATGATGACGCTGTATAAGCTTGCTTTCTTGCATCATATTGCCTCTACTAATTCTGGTACTAACTACAGGTAG
Organism: Mastigoproctus giganteus; assembly: GCF_048544385.1. Taxonomy (NCBI): domain Eukaryota; kingdom Metazoa; phylum Arthropoda; class Arachnida; order Uropygi; family Thelyphonidae; genus Mastigoproctus; species Mastigoproctus giganteus. The sequence continues at coordinate 229,003,246 of NC_143582.1, read as the reverse complement.
AAAATTACACAGCTTGTTAGGTTCCATTTTTCCCCCTTTCCGTTACGAATGGGTTTGATATTTTGTGATGATGTCTGATTTTTAATATTACAGGTTTCAATTCTTTTCTGTTAGTATTTATTCAATAACGACTATTTATTTAATAATAATCGTTCCTTGTTAACTATATTATTATTATTATTATTATTGTTATTCATGTCGAAGTGGAATAGGGTCCTTCGTCCTGTGTGTAACCTTCATTGCATACAGGACGAAGCATCTCCTCATTTTGATACCGATGCAGAGTTGGGGGGTTGGCTGCATGACGTGGGACTCTGACTTCTTTCTGTGGGGCACTAATGACCACTCTCTTAACAATATCCACTTTCTTAACAACTGCTGAAAGAACATGTAACGAGTGGCAATGCCTTGTCATCCAAGATAATGTTCTGATAATTCCAGATCACGTGAGAAGTTCCCTATATCGCCAAAAGTAACTGGACACCTGCATGTTTCGTACAACCTTTAATTATAAAATATTCAATAAAGCGTCGGTCCACAACCTCGTCGGTGACATCCAAAACAATATTTGGACAAGAAGGCGGTATTTTTGTTCTTTCCCCTTCAATGCATACCCCCATTCAGCTACTGAAACCAGCATTCCATTTCATCTCAAAGGTGTTCAGTGGGGTTAACTTTAGATGTGTCAGATGATGCATTGCCATTCTGAAACATAAAAGGGCGTTCGCTTACTCTGCACATTGTACAAAGAGTGGTATTGTCCACAATGTCAATGTACTGTTGGATTTCATTGTTCAAGGAAACACGGACCAATATTCTAAGCCCAAACCAGAGAAAACAATCCTAGACAGTAACAACACCTTTGTCAATTTCACAGTGATTTGGATCACTCTGCTAAATAATGTTCTCTAGACATTCGCCCAAATCCAAACATGGCCATCGCAAAACCGTGTACAGTGATTCGACACTTCATAACCCATCTTTCAAACATTTCAAGGACCAATTACGATGGGTTGTGCACTAGACAATCAAACACTACCGTAAAATCCGATGCAGTGCAGATCCGTAGTTATCAACCGCGTACTAATATCAGTTCCCGTGGCCTCCATGGCTGAGAGTATTCGATGAGGACTGAAGGAGCTACGCCACTCTTTCTGAGTGCCCTCCGCACATTGTCCCTCAATTTCTGATGTCTCTCCGAATCTTTCCCGGTTACACTGACATCGTGACGTATCCACATGGTGATTATGTCAGCGACCGTTATTTTGCTGCAATGGTATGAATAGATTGCTAATATCAGCCTCTGATGACGAGTTTGGGTTCATTTTTAAGAAATTCGAGGGGTGTCAGGATACTTTTGACAATATAGTGTTCATGTTAATCTTTGTAACTGAACGTTTTAATTAATACTTAATAATTTACCTTTTGTTTCATCAAAACTAATTAAGAAATATGGTCGTGATAATAATTTTTAAATAAGAAGTCAGGGGCTGTTTAAGAAGTAGTGGAAATTGTTTTTCTGTGTCGAGGGGAAATGTTGGAATATTGTATGATCTCTGAATACCTTCGTCAGATGGAACAAACCAAGTTATGAGGACTCTTGTGTATGTGTGCAAGTGAGTCACATAAATCCTCATACTTAAGCAGAGCAATGTACGGTTTATACTGTAGATGACATTATGAAAAAACAAACGTCCTGAAGTCTGACTGCTGTATTTCTAATAACAGAAGCAAAAGTGGTATAAATAATAAGCTAGGAAGTAATTTTCATCAAAAATTTGAAAAGGTATATAAAGAAAGGATTAAACTTAAAACTTAGGTTATAGATATACAGAAAAACCAAAGATGCAAAAGCTTTTCCTCTTCTTACCGAAAGCAGACTCGCTGAAGGAAATGTTAACTTTCACATGAACTGCCCGCAATGTCTGAAGATTGCTTTTCAGATCCGACCCTGGCAAGACTGACACGAAAACAGTGCAGCTCACAAGATTCTGACGTCAACAGATACACTGTAACCAAATGTCAGTCGTTTCTCTCGAATAATGTCACTCACTCTTCGTCTAGAACATCCCAATGCTTTTGAAAGTCACAAAATTCTTCGTGGAAGAACACTTTGCTATGGTCGGTGTTACGCTATCCCAGAGATGGAAGGACCCACAAAAACGCGAGCAACTGCGGAAGAAAAGAAGAACCAGAATTAACCGATGACATTTTGCACTTCGCTTACAACGACGCAAAAGTTGGCGAGGTGAAAAGTAGGACGGCAGGTGACGAAGAACGGGAGTAGGAGTGATTGCAGACGACAGATTGTTCGGTTGCCATCTGGCAAGCGAAGACAGTGCACATGGCGGCATGCTGATACAAGTAGGCTAGAGAAACAACACCCTCCCTCCTCCCTTTGTGTCTCGTAATATTTCTCGGGTCAGATCGCTTCCAAAGATGACGTCACTCTACCTTTCGCTGAACTCCGGGATGGGGATTTTAACTCCTCTCTCGCACAAGCTGTACAATGAATTTGGAAAGGTAGACTTAGGGGAATTAGAGAAAGAATACGTGTATTTTAATTTAACAGCATGGCGATAGATGGCACAAGTGGTCATGAGTTGGATATATATATATCCTTAGTAAAGGGGCGCTGAAAAATCTTTCTACCCGTGGCGCGAGAATACCTTGGTCCGTCCCTGCTTGCATGCGATATTAATCGTTGTATCAATGTCATTCGCCCACTTTAATAAATAATAAATTGAAATAAGCAATAAATACAATAATTTTAAGAGTGCATCCTTTGTTGAATACTTTTGTCCTAACAGTGAATTAGTTTTCCTTGAATCTCAATAACTTCAACGGGTTTGGATTTTCTAGTTCCATAGATGTTGGAACTTTTGCGATTAATAATTATTTTTCATAGCTTGTTCATTTACTTACTACGGTTCCAAATAATTCTAACCATAGATCTACACTTTTGACGTTTTTTCCCTCACCAAGAAACCCTTTGAAGTGCACAGTTAAAATTAGCTCTCCTCTTAGTACCTAAAAGTGCAACTTGGTGATAATCTATTCACCACAGGAGTTAAATTCTCGCTTGTATTACAATAATGCGAAATGAATATTCTGCTTTCTTTATATTAACCATGGTTTCCCGAACAAATGAGCTAAGGAAGGTTGTTCAAGAAAGGAATAAACCAGTCGTAATTTTCAAAGCTCGCAATAAGTTATACGCAAGTTATTAATCAATCCAAAATCGAACTTGAACAGGACAGAAGTTGGAATGTTTCTTGTTCAAATGATAGTCCAATCTTCTGCTCTCTGGCCAAAGATATTGGCCACGATATCTCTTTCTACACCTCCACCTCTATTACAACTTGATATTTTTGTTGCGTCCTCAGCTAAAGGTAAATCTCGCTTGGAATGTGTTCGATGTTCATCACGAATATCGAACACATCCCAATCGATGTCAAACTTTCTTTTCTAAAAGAAGGAATCGCGAACATTCAGGAAATCTCCAAGTCTAGATGTCATTTCTCCTTTATTTCTGAAGACCTCTACTACAGAGTTCAACCCTGTTTAGTGTCACTTTACTATATCCTCTCATTGCTCTGGTGTTTTTATTACTGCACGGAAATTTGCCCATTCCACCAGCTCCTAAGAATGGCGCTTATCTCAATTGTGGTTACCTCAACGCTCCTTCCAAAGTAATGGATAAATCCATCAACCTTCAACTCTTAAACTGTCAGAAACCTTCCTGTCTCTTCAATTATCGCCAATACATATTCAGTCAGTGTCAATCCACTGGTGATAAAGGTCTTCTGAACAAACTCACATCTTATGGATTTCTAACCGTTCTTTTTTTTTTTTTTTTGCAAATGGGTAGCCAATTTTCTCTCTGTCTGCTCACTGCAGATGATGGGAGATGGCTATCTGTGTTCGAAATTCTCATCTAATCCTGGTCTGTTTCCAGAAGAAAGCAGGCCAGCTTCGATTGTTTCTTTAACACATCTAGAGCTACAAGACTTCAGTATACTATGTCTGTAATATACTGATACCAGTTTTCTTCGTTTGCTTAACCCCCCCCCCCCGAGTTTCTGAAAATAAAAAATGCGGCCCTTGCTCGAAACGGATGAAATCGGCGACGTTGTAAAATATTTTATACAACCTCACGGTGAAGGAATTTTTTTCACTACGATATTATTCAAATAGAACTTTTGAATACATTTGGAAAAGGAATCATTAGAAACAAATGAATAAAAGATGTTTGGGAGGGTCAGAATTGTGCATAATAATACGAAAAAAATTCAAAACATTTCGTTACAGTGCAACATTTTCTTTCTTGCCAAATATCAAAAGAGGAAAATCCTCGCCTGAAATTCAATGAACCTTAATAAGATCCCCTTACATTCCTCCTCTTCCTTTTCTAAATGTTTTGTAACAAAACATCCCAACAAGAATTTGAATAAAAGTGTTTTCAATTTAACAAAATATTCAGAAGTTTCATCGTAAAAGCATTCTGGATAATTTACACGGCACTTCGTTATTTTATTTAATTTATGTACTTTTTTGGTATTAAATTAATTGGATTTTCCTTTTCTGTGATTAAAAGAAGAAAGTAAATAACTAACTTTTTCTAATTAATATCTAATACTTTGCTTATTTCCTCCTGAATTTTAATAAAATTTGAAATGCAGTGCATATTTCACGTTTTTGTTGTGAATAATAAGTATTTGCTTATTAATATAATAAGCAAATATAATTCATGATTTTTATATTTATTAAACTGATAACAAAAAGATATCCACCACATTTTCGATTCATTCTTTTAATCAGCGGACAATCAATAGAGGAGTTCCTCAAGGAGGAGTGTTGTCTGCTGCCCTTTTCAACAGCGTTGGAACCTCTTCTCACCAGCTGCTGTAACTTACTCTTGTATACAAATGACTCTAAAATTTTATCACTTGCAACAAACCTGAGGAAGCACAAGAATGCAATAAAACAAATCTCGGATATCAATAACTACTTACAGTTAACTAGGCTGGAAATAAATCCATTCAAATAGGCACATATAATCTACACTAAAAGCAGCAGGATGATACTTCTACTGTTAACTATTAGCGATTATCACAGAGACCACGGCTTGGTATGAGATAGAAATCTTTTCTTCCAACATCATTTTAGAGAAGCCAAATATAAATCAATAAATCTCTTGCTGTTCTTTGGATTGCTCTACAAGAACTGGTTAGATTTCGCAATAAAAAAAAATATAGTCACAAAATACTGTCTCAGAAAAATGCCTCAGAGATTTGGGCGTCGACTCCACTAAAATATCTGAAACTATATCGGGCTGGAGTACCAGATACCAACATGGCAAACCGAATAGCTGGAAGCACCCTCTTCTCCCAACCATGCCCGAGATAGCCTTAGTCTCACTCTAGTAAACAACCCCCATGGATGCTTATAATTACCACCCGGAACATCACCATTCTTGATGAAATTATAACGGGAAGACTTGATGCTCCAGACATCCATAGACTCATCAAGCAAACTAAGAATAACAGAAGAATTATACACTAGCAGAGAGTGTTAATATGTCCTTCTCTGTTTCTGTAATATGTTCCCAACTAACAGTTAGATTTGTCAACGATAAGGACATTGCCCTTCAGATGATATGCGAAGATAGAGGTTATAGAGGTTACAGGCAGATTGTTTTTGAAGAACCATATGCCAAGCTACAATTCTGAAACAGCCATTGCCTAACGAACTATTGTACACAGTACACGGTAAAAGAATAAGTAAATAAATATCCAATTATAAAGTATTACGTGAACCTTGTACTCCAAATTATTATTATCAGTAGTGTTTTTTAGGAGCATCAGCGACTAAGGCCATGTTGCTCCATGTATATTGCCTGTAAACTGCGTGTTTTCTGTGGTCGATTTTCTGTTTTGCTGTACGAAAAACCAGAGTGTCCAGAAGCAAAAACCATGCTACTCTCACCTGAGACCAACTAACTCAGCCACTTTGTGAAAAAGGCCCATAAAAATTCCTCACGTCGTCGACGGGACTCGAACTCAGGTCCTTTCCACCAGGTCCACGTGGGGAGGAGGGCGATTCTACCAACTGTGCTATCAACTGCGCTACAACTCCCCGAGGGAGTTGTAGCGCAAAGTGTAAAGTTTAATAAGGTGAAGACCATATTTTGAATACATGTATGCTTATGTTTAAAACCTTCTTTATTGTCCTCCTAACATATGAATGCTGTGACGGGAAAAATGTAATTAATTTATTTATTGAATAAAAAAATAATAATAATAAGTGGACATGTGGTGTATCTTATATAGCGTGGCTCCTGAACGCTAGTTCGACTCCGCCTAATAATAATAATAATAATAATCAACACCAGGCATTAAGGAAATAAACAGCCAAGGACCCCAGAGTGATAAATGACACATGTCGACGATGGCACCTGGCCCCAGAAACAATCCAGCACATTACTGCAGGATGATCACCCAGATGGAGTACACGCACAGACTTCATATCTCTGAACCCCACACCACCCTTTTCCTTTAACCCATGCACGTTACTAGTAGTACTAATACTACCTAGTACCACTACTACTAATAATATAAAATAGAACTAATAATACAATAATATAATATAATATAATACTGATACGTACTAATACTAACACTGGGTGGTAGATGACTCTGATCAACCGGTGCTGTACCACCACTTTGCTTATTGGACGGAGGCTTGAAGTGGTGAAACCATGTTTAGTCACCAGAGCAAAGTTTCCGGCATCCCCTCCCTCCCCATTTATAGATTTTGACAGCCTTTCGTGTTTGGGGTTTTTATTTAAAAAAAAAAAATACACGATCAGGTCGCCAGGATAATACAATAATTATACAATACCAGGATAATACAATAATTATAAGCATCCATGCGGTTGTTTACAAGAGTGAGTGTCCATATCTTGGACATGGTTGGGAGAGGAGGGTTTTTCCAGCTATTCGGTTTGCCATGTTGGTATCCGGTACTCCAGCCCGATATACTGTTTTAGATATTTGAGTGGAGTCGACACCCAAATCTCTGAGGCATTTTTCTGAGACAGTATTTTGTGAGAAAAGACCAGTTGGTCAAAGAAAGTAACAAGTACAAACCCTGCACCATAATAGTGAACAAGAGGATCTTGCACAACAGACCGGACCCTCACAGACAAAAAGGAAAAGGCTACCAATCTTATCGACATAGCGGTACCCAACACCAGCAACCTCTAAAAAGCCTTAAAGGAAAAGATCAGGAAGTACACGGACCTAAGACAGGAGATCAAGGCCGTGCGCGAGTTGTGGCATACGGTGTCCGTTTATGCTCCTGATATAAATTTAGTTTTAAATAGTTATTCTTAACTTTATACAATGATTCGCCCACCAGTGAATTCCTCTTCCTCTGCTCAAGCCTGATATGGTATCATCTTCGTGATATAATGAACAGGTATTTCTAATTTTAAATATTCCTGCTCACTTTTGAATTCCTCCATTACATTGCATGCATAGCGCTTTAGCCTTCATGAACCAGGCAAACGCCCCGTTACCCTAAAGGCATAAGATGACAATGCGTCAACCTTGACCTAGTCACAAAGCATCGCATTACCCAGATCCCTAGGGAAATACTCCCTCTCCTCAATCTTTTGTTAAGTACACCTGTCTCAACCATTTAAGCTTTCTTGTGTTCTCACAGTCATCACTGTGGAACGCGAATATTGCAAGCTTCACAGTGTCAGAGGGAGAAAACTACGAGGAATTAAAGATTAACTCCTAAAAGTGAGCATTTGTTTACTGCTTCCAAGTGATCTTAAACCCGAAATCAGGCATGTCACAAAAACAGAATAACTTGCAACAATCAGTCTGCCTAGCCTGCCGCGACGGGAAGGAACCAACCATCCGATGTCATGTATGCAAATTTACCTTTTGTGCCCACTCGGTTAAAACAGACATCACACATCTGTTCAAACAACGTCGGAAAAAGTTCGCATGTGACAAATGCCTTGGAGATGTCTCTGAATTACCTGAACTTCATCTCTCCCGGACTGAAACTGCCCCTAGTGACCAGACAATCCCTGATCCAAATCAACACGCTCAGTCAAATACTGGTTTGCCTGAACCTTCACTCATGACCGTCGCAGGCGTTGAAGCAGTGGGCAACGCAACGTCACATGACGGCACTGCCAATCACGTTATATGCAGCACTAATTACTCCAATTTTCCATCAGATCATAATAATGATCAAAATTGTGCCTCGAACGCTAACGTATTCTCCACCTCAAGCCAGTCACTAGTCACAACAGATACTTTCCAAGTCGAAGGTAATTCTCCAAGAATTAATGCCGAAATTACAATGTCGACGCCTTCCCTACAGCCAGACAGTGCAGATTTCGTGATCCACCTAATTTACCAATTAAGGTCCCAAATTGAAGATCTCAAGGATGAGGTTTACTCACTGAGAAACCAAAATAAGCACATCACTCATATGCTCTCGGACCTCTGTTCTTTGGCTAGCCAAAATGGCAAGCTGACATCTCAGGCACCAATAATACCCAAAAGGACAAAAACCACTCATCCAGTAAAGCCTCCTAGCCTTATAAAGCCTGGCTCCCACACCCAAATCCAATCAAGACAATCACTAGGGAGTTCTGCAGACACTCCGACTGAGCATGTTAGCACGGACCGATCATGCACTCATCAGAAAGACACACTCAGACACTCAGTGGCTGGTGAGCAACCACAGCTTCATGCTATTGAAGAAGTATCCCAGCGAGAGAACCGACCAGGAAATAAAGACTCCCTACAGGCTCAAGAACAAAACAATAATCTAACTAACGCCCATCATGTTTTGCCTACCTCATATGCTGGCGTGCTTACTAACAGCCCTTCTAGTTATACCTATGTCCCATCTGGAGATATACAAAATTCCCTCATTCCAGCAGCCAACCCCGCCCCATATTCCTCAGGATGCCGCCTAGCTGCCAATATTGACCGCCCTCCCCATCATGCTGTTATCACTAACCAGGCCTCTTTATCCCGCCAAGTAACAGCCTCCAAATCGCGTCTGACCCTGACCGAGAAATATAATATCTCCGTCGTTCCCACCAAAGCCAAGATCTTCGCCTCCAGATTTGGACCTGGAACCTCTCCTGAATCTATTAGGAGAATGTTTATTAAGGAGCATAACCTCTCAGTTCAGGTTAAACGGCTTAAAAGTCGGCAAACGTCCTATGCCTCCTTCCTTATAATGTGCTCACCAGCTGTCTACAAAAAGGTTGTAGATCCTGCCTCTTGGCCCCAAGGAATTTATATCAGACCATTTTCTGAGGAAAACAGACCCCATCAAGAATCTCAACTAATTCACCCTCATATATAGCAATCAAGGCCTCAAGGAGACAAGTATGAATGCTTCACGCTTCGGGTATCGTCTCAAAATGTGCGCAGCATAAACCGCAATTATACTAGTGGTGAACCACATCGGCATCATCAAACTGATTCCATCAGCCTGCGATCACCAGTAATAAACAGTTCGGGAATGCTCATCCCAACATGGGTCACGAATCGACGAACTCGAAAGCCTGACATCAATAAAAACAAGGCATGTGCCTTGAAAAAGATCCCCCGGAATTATGCAGTCAGAGTCTTGTACCAGAATGTTAGAAGCCTTCGCAATAAGCTGGATACCGTTGACCAAATTCTCCTAGCCAGTGATATCGATATCCTCTGTGTCACCGAGACCTGGCTGGATAAAGAGCAGGAATATTTTATATCCTGTGTTCCAGCTGGATATAAATCTGCTTTCACTTCCAGAGTTGGGCAAAGAGGAGGTGGTGTTGCAATTTTCTTTAAGAGCTCACAAACCTCACTCATTCATCAAGTCTCTAAGCCAAACATCAGCATACGAAGCACTTGCTGTTACTCTTAGCTACCATAGGGTTCTCATAGATGTAATTGTTATATACATACCCCCAGCACCTTCCTACGAAGCCATCCATGAAATATCTAACTGGATCATCAACCAGCTTCATCCTTCAGCCTTGCACTTCGTATGTGGAGATTTTAATCTTCCTCCTCAGCTAGCTAACCTTCAGCAAATGCTCCTATCAAACTTATCTTGTACAGGGTTACAAATGATCAACGATCTCCCGACAAGAGGTAACAACCAATTAGATCTCATCCTTGCTTCTTTTCCCTGCACACCTGATTACCTGCCAGAGACTTATTTCAATTCGGACCACAAGCCAATTGGTGTTCTTTTACACATACCTGCTCCAAACTTCAATATTGTGCATTCGACTAATACCAAAGTAATAGTAAGTCCCAGGTTTTTGAGTATTTCTAAATGTGTTGAGGCTGCCTCCGTCATCCCATGGACAGTCTTAGAAAATTGTGACCTAGAAATTGCAGTGAATTTGCTGACTAGCTGGCTTAAGACTATTGCGACATTTGCAGCATCAAAGAGAATTTCCATCATGCCTCGGTCCAGAGCATGGTGGACTCCCCATCTTAACATGAGCTTCAAGTTAAAGCAGCATCTGCACAAAATGTGGAAGCAGTCGCACAGTATCCAAGACAGGATAGCCTACTCCAAAGCTCGCGCAACATTTAATAAGCAGAAGTCAACAGCAATTAAGCATTATATGGATAGAACCCTTCGTAGCGGAAAATGTCCCTACTCTGAGCGGCCTTCTGATTTCCCCCTAAATCTTGAACCTGACCAGTGGCTTGACTTCATATCAAGATTTGCTTCGAACACAGAACAATGTCCTGATCTTCATACTCCAACAACCAGAATCCCGCCTGACACTCTGTCGGCAGTATCAATCTCCAGGAAACAGCTTATTGCCGCCATTAATTCTACATCAGCTTCTGCGACGGCAGGTGCTGACGGAATCCCCCAATTCATTATTAAATGTCTCAGCCCATATATTTTGGATCCTCTTCTAACTATTTTTAATGCTGTTTTGTCAACCCACTTCTTTCCCCAGCAGTGGAACATCTACCTTGTGAAGCCTGTCCCCAAAACTCGATCTCCTTCACTTCTTAAGCATTACCGGCCAATCTCCAACGCCTCAAGTCTTCTAAAGCTCCTTGAGAAGGTACTTCTTCCCGTTCTAACTAAACAACTTCTTCCACATCAGCCTCCTCAAATCCATTACTCCCTTCCTCATAGATCCACTGTGACTAACCTCTTAGCCACCACCAGCTCTATCCTCTCTGCATTTGAATCCCAAGCAGAGCTTGCAGTCACCTATGTAGACCTTGAAGCAGCTTTCGACTCTATAAACGTTCCTGCAATGCTGAAGCTACTTTCAGACCACTACCAGATCAAGGGAGACACTCTACAGTTCCTCACGTCACTCCTTCGAAACAGAATAATCCAGCTTATTGTCCATGGGCACATATATGAGCGAAGTATCTCTTCAGGCGTGCCACAGGGTGGTGTCTTATCTGGGCTCTTGTTCACAGCACTTATCTCTCCACTTGTTGAGTCCAGGTATGATATCTTATGTTATGCAGATGATATAAAGCTCCTCACACCGATTTCTCCATACGATGATCTTCTCATGATAACAGGATCAATTAATAATACACTGACGGAAATTGAAAACTACCTCAACCAGTTCGGATTAAAAATAAACCCAGAGAAATCTGAATTTATGATATTCTCTTTAAAGAAAACACCTTCTTATATTCAGCCCATTCTGTGTAATTCTCCAATTCCCATCGTCAATAAGCATACTGATCTCGGGGTTGTGTTTGATCCTAAGCTCTGCTTCAGTTACCACATAGACAAGCTCCTCACCCTGGCAGCTCGACTCCGATGGATTGCCAAACAGCATCTACATTATATAAATGAAGTCACAACTACTAGAAAATATATAAAAACCACTGTATACGCTCCGCTTTTATACGCTGCAGAGATATGGGCATCAGCTGCAACTAGCACAATCAGGCCACTTTTTTCTGCTGAGTATTGGCTCTTAAAATGGGCCATAAACAAACACAAACTGCCTCCTCAGCTCAGGACAACTGAAATGGCCAGCTTAATTCAAATTCACAGGCTCCCCACGCTGATTAGGGTGAAACGTCTTACCACGACTATCAAAATGATGGTTGGCGAGATTTCGGCACCATCATTCTGGGACCTGTGCTCATGGAGAATCCCTCAGTCTTCCCTCAGAGCGACTCCAACTCTATGCCCACATCACAGCCGTCTCCACCTATCAGATAGGTTTCTGCCTTTTCAGCTACTTTCGTGTGCCCAGTCCTTGGATGCTGACCTTAACAAGTTCGCTTCTGACAGGGAATACAGACGTCGCACCCTTGAATTGTACTTCCCTGTCCCTGATCCTTCTCCTCGAAGCTCGTCTTAATGCTGCAAGCCATCAACACCACCTGATGTGAAGACGGTATACTAACTCTTCAGTATGACAGTTAGTAATGATGGACTAACTACTTCTGTTCAGTGCAAAGAACGTTGCCTGTTTATACTACTATATGTATATGAAATTATCCGTTTCCGCCCATATCTTCTGTATATATTGTATTGTAAATGACTGTATGATATTTGGAGTTTGGAATTGTACTTCCGCATATGCATTTCCTATGTTTTATATATCAATGTTCGCTATTTATATTGTATTATTACTGTTAACCTCTGGCCTGGTGGCCGTGAAGGGCAACATTGCAATCTATCGAATTGTATCATTATTATCATTATTATTGCAATAAAGATTTCTTATGTGGCATATGCAACAAGTATTGCCCATCCCGATCACCGTGTCAACCACCGGCATGGTGCCAAAGAGCCTCCATAAGAACTGCAGCAATAGGCCTCCCGGAGAACACCAACATGGAATTCCTGAAAGCCGCGATCCTGAATACCTTTGGATAGTTTCTCGACCAACATTAATAATAACAATAATAATAGTAACCGGACACAATCAACCACTCCATGCACTTAGTACGAGTACCCCTCACGGAGGCCTGGAAAACCCCATAAAGGAGAAAAAGTTTTTTTTTTTTTGTTTTTTTTAATATAGATTAATGATAATATTCAGTGCTTCTACTACAATATACGGTGTATGGATCTCCATGTGATGTGTATGAAAAATATAATAAATGCAGGATTTCTGTTTGGGCGATTTGAATTAAATATGAGATGGATCCACAAATCTTTCTAAAAGAGTTAAATAAAAAATTTCACGAAAATCTGTCCATTGGAAATCGATTTATAACATGCGGACGAAGAATGTTGTTTTGTAACAGATTTTTTAAATTCAAAATATTACTAAAAATGTTTAATCAGTATAATAATAAATAATAATTATTAAATTACTTTACTTCCTAAAACTTAAAATAAAACCATCAAAAATAGTTAAACGAAATAAAGAAACAGGATTACGTTCCCTCAAATAGAATCCTAGCGAGGTTTATATACTTGTATAAGTGTCCTCTCTCTCAAAAATGTCTAAATTAAGACACGGTTTTGGGGCAGAAAATTTGCTCCTTAATTTTGCAAAGATTGAGTTTAGTTTACCAGCATGGCATACCGACTACATAATGAGCAAACAGCAGAGAATTTTAGTTGAAAAGGCCTGCTTCTGACACATTGCTTGGAAAGGAAACACTTTTTTGAAAATTCATCTAAAACTGTAAGCACGCGCACGTAGATATTTCTTCATTTATTCCTGAGTGTCAGTTTGAACTGCCAGTTCTCATTTATTGCAAAACATTCAAAACGAAAACTGGCATCTTCCCAAAATGCACTTAATGCGGTGGCTGTTAAAGGTCATCTAATTAACACTGTTGCCAATTCGTAGAATTCCAGTTTCAAAAGACTTGAGAATACAGTTTTTGATTGGTACTCAAACATGGCTTCCGAAACAAACAATTTATTAATATTTTTTTAATTAAATAATTATTTTTTGATTCATTTTTCACTACGTGTCATGTTCTTTTGGGGGTCCCCGAGACACGAAAGGCTGTTCAAGTCTACCAAATGTCGCGCCTGTGATTGAGTTGTGGACTGGGAGGCAAGAAGATACAAATGTACTTGTTGACATCGTTCCTGAATTATACATGGGATGGAATTTCTAAAGATCATTGACACGCGTTATAGAATCTGTGGAACAAGTTCATTATGGAACAGGTGAAAAGTTGTCATGCCGTATTAAGATGATCGAGAGAAAATATCCTTCATCATTATTTTCAAATGCTTGGGAGATTTCCAGAGCAGCTGCTTGAGTTTACCCAAATATTTTCATGGAATTTCTCCCCAGACAAGCAACCCAATCAGAAGATCCTCCTGTAGATTGAACTGACGGAATTCATATTGATGATCATTAATCATAAATATGGAATCCGTCATAGGAAATCACACTGGACAGTTAAAGTGCAGGAAATTAGTAGATTCTTCATTACTTTAGAAAGGGTTGAAGTAAGTGTAATGGGGAGTAATTGGATGTCAATGATGTGTCTCCTATTAAGAATTACGAAGTCGAAATTTTAGATTACAACTTTAGATTCAAAATTACATTTTAGAATTTGGTTGAAATCGTGTAGAATGTGGAGGTGAAGTCGGATGTTTATAGATCAATAAATAGTTCAAGTTGTCACCTCTAAACTTTAAAATTATTCACGTATTCATATATTCGAAATTCCAAGCATACTATTGAATTAAAGCTCGTTTGCTACAGATGAATAAAAATTGCCAAATACAAAATGTTACGAATTTTATGACAAAATTCTAGGTAGTGAATTCTAGCTCACTTCAAATAGTACTTTAGTATACATAAGGGACTTCGCTTAAGGTTGTTTCACAGTTACGTCGTTCAAGAACTATCTTCAGGCCTCAGATTTCCTTGTTATTTATATCACCAACCTACCAAACTTGGTTTCGCTTAACATCGTTACTGTTTGATAGTTACGTCCCTTCTGTCAATATCAGGACTATTGTCTGAAGATCAAACTAAATAGACCAGTGTTGCAATTGTAGAATAGAACTACAATATGATGTGACGAAAGGTTCCTTACCATTGCGCTCGTGGGTAGCACACTTAGTAGAATTGCCGTCCTCCCCACACGGGGTGAAAAAGATCTGAGTTCGTTCGAGTCCCGTTGATGACGTGAGGAATTTTATGGGCCTTTTTCACAACGTGGTTGAGTTGTCGGTCTCAGGCGAGGGTAACATGGTTTTTTTCTCCCGAAAACTCGGGTTTTTCATCCAGAAAATAGAAAATCAACCTCAGAGCACACGCAAATTACAGACAATATATACATAGCAATATGGCTTTGGTGGCTGTTGCTTCTAAGAGCCTACAACAAAAAACATCCTTACCATTGTTTTTGGTTCTTATGTAATCATCTGTAATCACACGTAATGATATACTTGGTTCTAGTATTTATCGCAAGATGAGCATAATGCATTGAACCGAGTTGTATAAACTAAAACGTAATTCGTCAAACTATATCCTCTGCTATTATGATATTATTAACAGATCGAGAAGAGAACGGATTATCACGTGAAGGTGCAATCCCATGGCATGATACTGAAGTGGTGGAAATGTCCACGTACCCATATCAATGTGCCCCCTTCATCTACTAAAAAGGCAAAGAGAAGAGGTCAGTATATACTTTATGTTAGTGAAAACACATGCCAAATACCTTTAATTTAAATTAAATTAAATTAATAAACGGAAGTGAACTCAGCTTACACTGGGTGGGCAGAAATCATGGGATACCTACCTAGTAATGGGTAGGTCCACCTTTCGCCTGGATAAGGGCAGTCACACGGCGGGGCATTGATTCCACTAGTTCACGAAGCGTTCCAGGGGTATTTCCATCATCCATTCTTGCTGCACCGCTGGCTATAATTCCGTCGCATTCCTGAGTGGAGGATTCAAAGCTCGATCGGACCTTTCCACAGCATTCCAAAGATGCTCCACAGGGTTCAGGTTCGTTGAACGGGCAGGACATTCCATGGTGGCATGCTCTTCGAACCATGTTCTGGTCACCACGGTTGTGTGGAGAGGCGCATTGTACAGTTGAAAGAGTCCAATGGCATGTGGGTGCACGACGACCATGAAGGGATGCAGATGGTCTGCAAGGATGGACACGTAACCCGGACCGTTCAGAGATGCGTCTAGACGTACCAGAAATCCCAACGTGTGCCAGTTGAACATGCCCCAGACCATTACCGACCGTCCACCTGCCTGAACAGTTCTTTATTGACACGGCGGGTGCATATCTTCGTGCGGTTTCCGTCAGATACGCACCCTCCTCTCCAAATAACTGGAAACGGGACTAATCGGACCAGGAGACCAGTTTCCAATGATCCAAGGTCCAGTGCCGATGTTCTTTCGCTCAGTTGAGGAGTAGAATTCTGTGTCTTGGTGTTCCTTTCATTCATTCCTATAAAAAAGGGTTGCGACCACATTACACCATTCCCCTTTTTTGCCTTGCTCAGTGGGATAGCCACATCTCCAGTACTCAGGATGTCAAGCATCCTCGTTTAAAACAAAACTATTTATTAGAGTCAGCCGGAAAAGTTATTTCATCTACTCATGTGTATTATGTCTGTAAATTGCGTGGGTTCTCTTCTATTTTCCTGCTTTGCTGGACGAAACCCCCGGGTTCTGGAAAAAGAACCTTGCTAGCTATGCCTGAGACTAACTAACTCAGCCACGGAACGAAAAAAGCCCATTAAAGTTCCTCACGTCATTGAAGGGATTCGAACCCAGGCCTTTTCCACCCGGAGCGGGGAAGACAGTGACAATACCACTGTGCTACTCGCGTAGACCTTATCGTCGTTTAGATGATTCTTTGAGATAGCGGTCGTTCGATGACTTGAAGCCAGGCAGTCACAAGCGGATGTAGAACATTGGCTTCATCTGTCAAGCAGTGTCGTCTCGGCACTATGGAAACAGTTTCAGGAAACAGGAACCATTACAAGAAGAGTTGCCAAGGTCGCTTGAGGGCTCGTCAACCAGAACAAACCGCTATATGGCTCTAAGAGCAAGACGAAACTACGATGTCCTCTCATCGACTGTCTCTTGAGGTTGCTGTGGCTACAGATGAAAACGTTTCCAACCGGACTGTGTTAAGAAGGCTCTGTTCAAGGAGATTTCACGCAAGGAAGCCAAAGGTTTGTATTCCATTAATCCAAAATCACCGCAGAGCTCGTCGACACTGGTGCCATGAACATGTGTCTTGGAACCCTGACAAATGGGGTACAGTTCTGTTCTCTGATGACTCCTGTTTTAGTCTAAAAACAGATTCTAGACGTTATTTCATCTGGAGACAACGAGGAATGCGGTACCATTCCTCCAACATCAGAGAAAGGGATACTTACGGTGGAGACAACGTTCTTGTGTGGGGTGGAATAATGATCAACAGCCGCACTCCTCTTCATGTTTTTGATAAGGATACCGAAAACGAATCCTCGAACCCTATGTGCCCCTTTTTAAGAGTAAAAAAAAACCTTTTTAAGGGTTTGGTACAGATTTTATTTTCACGTAAGACAACTACACCGCACATAGAACTCAAGTAGTGGAGAAATATCTTGAAACTGAAGATATTCAGTTTCAAGATATTGCCGTGGTCAGCGCGATCAGCAAGCTTAAATCCGATGGAAAATGTATAGAGTGCATTTAGGTGTCGCATTGCATGCCGACAGCCAGCTCCTCGATCACTTGGTGAGCTAAAGACTGGGCTGGTGGAAGAATGGGATTGGTTGCAACAAAATCTTATAGACACCCTTATATAATCAGAACTTCTTGGTGAAGTTGAATTAAAAACAGTGGAGGAGGAAAGGGATCTGGGGATTGCAATACAGATAGATATGAAGTTTTCTCAACAGTGTAAACAAGGAACGTGGAAAGCACATGGTGTCCTATCGTTGATTTATCGAACGTTATCCTGTAGTGATATGGAGGTGATAATCTCACTGAATGAAGCAATCGAAAGACCACATTGGGAATACTGGGTTCAAGTATTGAGACCTCATCTGAAAAAAGCCTTTGAGCTTTTCGAAAGGGTCCAAATACAGGCAACTCGACCAATGAGATCAGCAGGACGACCATGTGAGGAAAGGCTACAATTGTGTAGGCTACAGAGCTTGGTAACCAGGCACCTCAGAGGTGACCTGATTGAAGTTTATAAGGCTCTAAGAGGGATTAGTAAAATGAATGAAGGTGGAATTCTCATTGTTATAAAGAATTCCAGAACTACTGGTCATAAATTCAAATTACAGGAGTTAACGTTTACATTAGCTTTTAGGAAGTTTTCTTTTAGCCAGCGGGTCGTTGATAGCTGGAACAAGTTGCCCTCACGAGTAGTTGAAGCTGACAGTTTGAATAAATTAAAGGGTGAATTGGGCAGTTCATTGTGTGAGGAGAGATACATATAATTGGTATTTTCTTTTATACTTTTTTTTTGTCAGTGCAGCAAAAGTCTGTGGCTTTCTAGCGCTATATGGCGAATTCTATTACTACCAATCATCACTTGCCCAGGAAAGAAAACCAACCTGAGAGAGAACTAACCTTTTCTACAAAATTTCTGAAACCAGAAATCATCCTCAGACGTCTCAGAGAATTCAACTGGACACACCTGTTTACTGTCCCTCCTGACGTAGCCATAAGCCACCTAGCCGAAGTGCTTTATGGAATAGCCAAAGAGGGAGCTGAAAAAGAAATACGCATCACCTCCAGAACCTCTGTATGGTTTAATCGAACAATCAAGCAAACTTTCCTCCAGAAGCAGAAGGCCTGCCGAAGATGGAGAAAATCAGCTGATGCTGAAGACTTCAGCGCCTATAAAAAGGCAAGGGTTCTCTTCTTAAGACAAAAACGACTTGTCAACTTGCCCTGGATAAGCTGAAAAGATCTATAAGACTCCAGAAACAGAGTCACAAGCAAATCACTATGAAGGAAGAAATATTTAAAGACTGAGCTCACTTTTCAACAGACCGACCAGACACATGCACAACCCCAGTTACATTTTTTGGCACTCCCTGCAAACCTCCAATATCACTCCTAACCATAACCCGAAGCCATCTGATGGAGATCGTCAAAAAACTTCCACTGAAAGCTGTAGTGGGTCCCGACCGGTTTCCTCTGTTTCTAATCAAAATCTGTAGTTCATATATTATAGACCTCCTAATCCACATTTTCAATAAAATCCTAGAAAGTAGAGAGATTCCAAAGATCTGGAACACATACTTTGTTCGTCCAGCCCCTAAATGCAGAGACCCCAAGCGCCCTCAAGATCTCAGGCCTATTGCCATCAGCTGTGGATTCCTCAAGATATTTGAGAAAGCAATCCTGCCCACCATTGCAGACCACTGTTTCAATCACAGGCCTCTACACCGTGATTAAGGAGAGATCCCTCAACAACAGGACACAGCTTGATGTTATTTTCTTTGACATAAAAGCTGCCTCTGACAAAATAGACATAACAGCTCTAATCACCATTCTCCAGCATTACTTCAAAATCACAGGAAGAATTCTCAGCATCATTAAATCAATCCTGGAGCGTAGACATCTCATCATCTCGCATCGCAACTTTAGGATAACTTGCATTACTAATAGGGGTGTCCCACAAGGAGGGATCCATTCATCAACCCTATTTGCCGCAGCGCAGGAGCCCTTCTTGGCATCCCAAACTGACTTCCAATCATATGCTGATGACCTGAAACTTTACATCACATCTTCCGACCAAACTCAGGCTCTTAGCACTACCTTGCAGGCAAGTAAAACTATTCATAATCTTCACTAATATCTGGCTTCCATCGGATTACAAATTAAACAAGCAAAGACAGCTCAAATGTCTTTCACTTGGAAAAAGTCACGCAATGATATCAATCTTACCATCAATGGATCACCCATTCAGAAAGTTAAAACACACAAGGATCTCGGATTAGTTTGGGATGAGGGGCTGACATTCCAGGTTCATCTCCTGAACACAAAAACCAAAATGTACTCCGCTATGTGGGCGATCCGCCAGGAACTAACTGGAATTCATGACGCCGAACTGGTAAAGAAATATGTTGTCCGCTGTCTCTCTCCCATACTTCTCTATGCAGCTACAGTTTGGTCCTCTGCCTCCACAACACACTTCAACAAGTTCCTCAGCTTGGAATACTGGCTTCTGAAATGGCTCAACTGATGGACTGGCAACCAATACACCATTTCTAAGGCCCAACTCTACATAAATCTGGAAGTCACCCCATGGAAACAACAGATTGTGGCAGCAAACCTTCTTACATTTGACAGACTAATCACAGGACGACTCGACGCCCCCGACATCACTGATCTGATAAAAACACCCCGAATCGCCGGAAGAAATCAAATGGACCCAAGGCTCCCACTCAGAATTAATTTATTTCAACAACTTGAAAGGCTTGAGACGCATGTTCCCAGGAAACACGGTAAATTTGATCAACAATCTAGCCATCGCTGGACAAATTCTGCGAGCAGCATATGTACAGACGCCAGAAGCTAACGGACACATACACAAACTTACACTTATGGCAGACCACCAGAAGGAAAATTGACACGACAATGCTTCCCATGACACGATGAATTTAAAATAAAAGAAAGTGGAGACGTCACTGTTCCCCTCTCTTGGCATCTTTTACTCCAAAGACGACTGACTGTGAGCATAAGGCAGTGAAAATTGAAGAGATACCACGGGCAACGACCGGTGATGGACTGCTTCAATCATTTATACAAATATTTTGTACAGATTTTAGCATTAGCATTAGCATTAGCAGAGGCATATGATGCAAGAAAGCAAGCTTATTCAGCATCAGCCAAAAAAAAAAAAAAAAAAAAAAAAAAAACACACCACTCCCATTTCACCCCTCCGTTCGTTCGAAATACCTGTCCAGTTGAGCTTTAAATTTGTTTAGGCTATCAACTTCAACAACAAGTGATGGAAGTCGGTTCCACCAACCAACCACCCGCTGGCCAAAGGCAAATTTCCGCACATCTATCCGACATCCGTCCTTCCTCAATTTGAATTTATGCCCTCTGAGGTGATTATTCTGAGAAAGATGAAGAATCCCATTGGCATTGAGCATGCTCAAACCATTCAAAGCCTTATACACCTCTATCAGATCACCTCGCCGGTGCCTAGTCTCCAGACTCTGTAATTTGCAAAACTTAAGCCTTTCTTCGTAAGAGCAACCCTTTGTTCCATTTACTAATCTTGTTGCCCTTCTCTGTACCCGTTCCAGCAGCTCTACATCCTTCTTGAAATGAGGCCTCCAGACCTGTATACAGTACTCAAGATGTGGCCTTACCATTGCCTTATACAAGGGAATAATCACCTCCTTATCCCTGCTAGAAAAATTCCTGTATATCATTGACAAGACACCATGCGCTACTCTTGCAGCTCGTCTGCACTGCTCAGAGAACTTCATATCTGCCTGCACAATTACCCCCAGGTCCTTTTCATTCTCCACCACTGTCAGTGTAGTACCGCAGAGTTGATACGTTGCTCTGGGGTTACTGTTTCCCATATGCAGCACTTTACATTTGTCGATGTTAAACCTCATTTGCCACCTCTCAGCCCATCTGTTCAACCTTTCCAGATCCTGTTGCAGCAGCATAGCGTCAGTATTGTCCTTAACGACCCTGCCAACCTTTGTATCATCTGCAAACTTGGACATTAAACTTGATATCCCATCATCAATATCATTCATAAACACCGAAAACAACAACGGACCCAACACTGAACCTTGAGGAACTCCACTAATAACATTAGTCCACGTTGAGCAGTGTCCATTGATTACCACTCTCTGTCTTCTGCCACTCAACCATCCCCTTATCCATAGCAGCAATTTGCCTCCAATGCCACACTGCTCCAATTTGTGCAGCAGTCTTCCATGTGCAACAGTATCAAAAGCCTTTCTAAGATCCAAATATATAATATCAAAGTTATTCCCTGCATCCAGTTCTTTTGTGACTACATCATAGTATCCAATCAAATTGGTCAGGCAAGACCTGCCCTTAACAAAACCATGCTGCGTCTGAGCTATAACTGAATTCTTGTCTAGATGATCCTGCAGTGCTTCTTTAACCAGTGCCTCCATTAATTTACCTGGAACAGAAGTTAAACTAACAGGTCTATAATTACTTGTGTCAGCCTTTGATCCTCCTTTGTGAATTGGGGTTACATTTGCACATCTCCAGTCTATGGGCACCTCCCCTGAGTCCAAAGAGGCTCTCATAATTATGGCTAGGGGTTTGCATACTTCCTTTGCTGCCTCCTTTAATATAACTGGATAGATCCCATCCACCCCAGGTGCCTTTTTTATGTTTATCCTCAACAATCTCTCCTCCACTTTCCTCTCAGTTATTACAAAATCATCCAGCTCACTGCCAATGTTTACTTTACCTACATCATTCTCCTTCCTGAATAACTCCTCATGCGTGAATGTAGATGCAAAATACTCGTTTAGATTGTTAGCCACCTGAGCAGGATCCTCAACTGTTGAACCATCAATATCCAGTGGACCAATCTGATTCATCCCTTTCCTTTTCGAGTTCAAGTATGTAAAAAACTCTTTTCTGTTTTTCTTTGCATCCTTTGCCAAGGATTTTTCATAGTCTGCCTTTGCCTGCCTAATCTCCTTTGTGACTTGGTTACAGACCAACTTATATCTATCATAGGCTTCCATGTCACCCATTAATTTGTAAGTATCCCATGCATTTTTCTTCTCTGCCACATGTCTCATTAGTTCATCTGACAACCATTTAGGCCTAAACCTCGAACAATATTTCTTAGTTGGTATGTAAAGCCTGGTAGCCTCCAAGATTAGTTCCTTGAATGCTTCCCATTTTGAGTTTGCTGTTGGTAACATCATCAGTTGGTCCCACTGTATAGAATTTAAATACTGTCTCAGACCATCGTAGTCGCCTTTACGAAAACAAAAACCCTTCCCTTTACCTCTGATGGTAGTTACCTCCTTGAGTAAATCCCACTTCAACACACTGTGATCACTGCCACCTAGTGGTTCATTTATCTGCAGGTTCTTAATGCATGAAGAATCACTACTGATAATCAGATCAAGAGTATTGCTCCCTCTTGTTGCCTCACGAACATGCATTTCCCATGTTTATAATTACAGCACTTTTGATAAATTAATATCCTTTAATTTGGGACACTTCTGTATTCCACAACTTTAAATATGTAAAATAATAAACACTGTAAACCCTGTACCATTTCAAGTTAAGCATACATGTGGTCCATGTAACCGCCCGGACACATGTCCCTGCCTTAACCTCTGAATGTATATATCACCCCCTAGCTTACCGCTGTCCAGGGGGTTGCTCTTAAGCAGAGCAACAAACAGATTTAATAAATAAATAAATAAATATTACTATACCGACCACGGTACATCACTGACAGTATTGTTTAGACGTTGGAGTGGTTCATATGCTGTACTGATGTCATGTGATCATATTTTCGAGCATCTTGTGACGACTTCTGTAATGTGACCTTTTTGGAAATTCTTATACAACCCCTTAGAGGGGTTGTATAAGAACACCAATCTTATGAACACCACAACACCAATTTTCTCCTGCTTCATTGCATGCTGTACGAGTTACATCCCCTTTACTATGTGTTCTGTTAATTTTGACGAGCAGTGCAGTAGGGTTTTGAGACGCATCAGCGAGTAGGCCATATCTCCCTGCATATAATATGTGTGAATCTCGCGTCATTGACAGGATTCGAACTCGGATCTTTTCTACCCGGTGCTGGGAGGATGGCGATTGTACTAACTGGTCTTTAGAGGAACAAAGTTACAGAATAAAGTAAACTAGAAGAATGCTAAATTCTAAGATGTTTAACAGAAAATGATCGAGTTAGCGAGAAGGTACCCAACAATATAATCTAGAGGCCATCATTCGTTAAAAAAAGCTAAACCTCGTTCTGAATGGGAAATCACATCCGCGTGAGCAACACTTAATTCCAGTTTTATGGAAATAGTTAAAAATAGCATATTATACACTGCCCTACCATTAATATCCGGACAGCTGCACATCTACAAATAACTTTTATTTCAGGAAAACCAATAACGTGTGCTGAAACTTTTAGCCTCTGTGACAGCCTCTAATCCCTGTGGAACACTAATCAATTTCTTATAAATATCATTCCTATTGAACGGGTCAGTGCCTTTGCACCATGTTTTGTTCGAAGTGAAATGTCCAAGTCGATAATTGGCATCATTTTAATTGTATCTCATATTGTGGATACCTTCATAACGAGTGGACGAGGTATTTGCACTGTTTTGAATAAGTAACGCTTCACCAGTGGATAAGCCTAATGTTATTTATTCTCGGCAGGTACCACCACCCAGACGGTACCGTTTCGAAGCTTGTTGGCTCACTCATCGGTGGGTGGGCAGGTATCCTGTTGTTGCAATAATAACAACCGAGTTATGAAGTATAAGTCCACAATATGAGAGATGCCTGATGGTGTGTAATAGTACACTGAAAGGACAGAATTCATGAGATATCTGGTTCCTGGGCAACGCCACGCTGACAAACCCACCGCTTGGCAGGCATATAGGTATATTGCATTCACGTAGACGGTAATTCGATGTCAGTATGGATAAACATCGTGAGTTAACCCACTTTTAAAGAAGGATGATCGTGGGTGCCAGAAATTGCACCATCCCCGTTCGACAGTATCAAGAGTGTATCTGGAATACGCCATTTCCGGAATATCAACTCATCGTGGACAGCGCTGGGGGCGGCGAAAGGTGGTGGATGAACGTGGCCATCTGTCTCGCATTGTTTCAGCTACCCGGGGAGCGACAGTGGCACAAATCACCCCGACTTCAACGAGGAAGGTGCCAAAAACGTCTCCACAAACACCATTAGGCGATCATTAGCCGCAATAGGTTATGGGAGCCGCTGACCCACCAGAGTACATTGCTAACATCACAACACAGGACTCTATGCCTCAACTGGGTGAAAGAACATTGGCACTGGGCCTTAGATTATTGTAGACGGTTTTCCTGGTCCGATGAGTCCCTTTTCCAGTTATTTCGAGCGGACCGGAGGGTGCGTATCTGGCGGAAACTGCACGAAGCTCTGCATACATCATGTTAACAAGGAAAAGTTCAGGCAGGTGGACGGTCGGTAATTGTCTGGGACGTTCAACTGGCACACGTTGAGACCTCAGGTACGTCTAGACTGATCTCTGAACGGTCCAGGTTACGTGTCCGTGTTTGCAGACCATCTGCATCCCTTCATGGTCATCGGGTGCTCACATGTCAATAAACTCTTCCAGTAGGACAGTGCGCCTCCCCACAAATTCGTGGTGACTAGAATATGGTTGAAAGAGAATTCCTCAGATTTTACCAACATGTAGTGCCCCCTCGTTCACCGGACATGAACTCTGTAGAGCATCTTTTTGGATGCTGTCGAAAGGTCAGTTCGAGCTTTGGATCCTCCATCCAGAAATTCGACGGAATTATGAACAGCGATGTAGCAAAAATGGATGGAAATAACTGTGGAACGCTTTCGTGACCTAGTGGACTCAATTCCTCGCCGTTTGACTGCCCTCATCCGGACGAAAGGTGGGCCTACCCGTTACTATGTAGGTATCCCATGAATTCTGCCCACTCAGTATATAAACTAAGGCAATTATTTTGCATGAAGCATGGTACTACGATTAAGATTTACTATTGAACGGGTCAGTGTACAGTTGACTACGAACAAAACATGGTGCAAAGACACTGTCCAGTTCAATAGTGAATCTTAAGTTAGTCCCATGGGCTTAAAAGCAGCAAGATGTTCAACTCTTTATTGGGGGGGGGGCAGTCCCTCCTCATAAGCATCCTACGATCCAATTCAATTCAGGAGTTCTCTGTAGGATGGAAGTCAGGGCTTTGGCTGGCCATTTTAGTTTTTCGACGCTCCTATCCTGAAATCAGTCCGTCACAACATAGAGCATTGTTCTGATGACACAGATGTGGGCCTTCTCGCATGTGCTCCCACAACATAGGTTGCACATTATTGTCCAGGACGTCTAGACAGACCTCAGCGTCCCCAGTTTTGTCCAAAACAACCTATGATCGCCAGCCAAATAATGAAAGCTTTCCGCCAGTATTCGCTATTCCCAGGCACGACCATCAGACTGGTAGACTCTGTACGGTGACTCGTCACTCCAAAGCACAGCATTCCATTGGTCTATGGTCCAAGAACGGCAGGCCTTGCTTCAAGCTAGATGGCATCTGGCATTAGTCGAAGTGATTAATGAGTTGTGGACGGCTGCACGACTGTGTTACCCATATCATGCAGCATCCTAGGCACTGTACTCGTGCTAATATGTATCCCAATCGTTTCACTGCGATCTGTGTGTTGTAACAACGTCAACTGCGTTCCGAGCGGATAATTGAAGAAGAAGAACTCTTTATTGTATCCCCAAGGAAACTCAGATTTTTCGTCCAGCGAAACAATCGATCAAAAAACACATGCAAATTATGGACATATTATAGATAGATAGATGAGTTGGTTCTCAGGTGGCCCTAATATACTCAGGGTGGTCGCAGGAACTGATATTAGCACGCGGGCAATACGTAGGGAGCTGCATTACATTGTGTTTTACGGAATAGTTATAGCTCATAAACCAAACATCACAGCAATGCAGAGCATTGACTTTCCTGGTGCATAATCTATCGTAATTGGTCCCTGAAACGTTGGAAGACAGCGTTGCAGAGTGACGAATTGATATGAATACTGTAACTGATAGCCGTTGGTCATATATACACTATGTACATAGTGTATATATTTGTTGCTACCAAAAAAGGGCAAAAGTCATTTTTAGGATACCTTACTGAAGTTCAGTCCTTCCATTATGCTTGTTCGGAATTTATCAGAGTAACCCGTGTTCATCGGATATAAAAGGCACGCGCACTCAATAATCAGTAGACAGAATAGAATGTGACTAGAAAAAAGACCCAGACCCTTCATAAGAGGTGTATTAGTAAGTTATCAAAACACGCATGTCCATTGAATAGATAAAAAAAAAAATTCAAAAATCAGGTTAGAATTTTCCCGATCTGGAAACATTACAGTAGTGGCCGTATTAGTCGCTGGCCTATGGTCACCTAACTCCTCTTTGGCATCACCTTTGTGGTTTGGGAAGTCATTAGTACTTCTAATGACTCCCCAAAGTACATCTAATTGAACTCCGGGAAGATTCCCTTGGAATCTTCCCGGAGTTCAATCACGCTCTCATTAACATTCCGAACAGCTGATATACTCATGCAGCCTTTTTAATTACAACAGAATAAATCTTCCCCTGGAGCTTTGGCCTTCTTTATTTAATCTCATTAGTTTTTCTAACAAATGCTTGTCTGAGATCATTATCAGTTCAATCCATTTGTAATATCTGCTGGGCTTTCTACGGACCTTCCATTGCAACCAGTTAAGGGATCTTCTGCCTTCTTTTATTTATTATGTTCTTCTGCCTTCTTCTTGTATTGGATTTTTTGCCTTCTTTCTTTTATTAACGTATGAAAAGAACTTGTTGGGAAAACTACCAGTACATTATGAGATCCAATACAGACTCTTGAATTATCATCTGAGAAAGCATACCCCGTTTCCTTGCAAGATCTGCAGCTTGATTTCAGTGTTTCTTCGGCTTCTGAAAGGAAAATACTTTGTTACATCTACATTGAAAACTGGCAAAGAGATTAGAATACCTCAGATCTTGGTAGCGTAACGAAAGAATTTTTACCTTTAGTTAGAGAGTTCAAGAAGAAAGAATTTTTATCGTTTTCTCCAGGATTTGACGGCACATTCTTACTGTCGGGTCATGGCAGCATTAATAGCAAACTGTTTAAATTTGGATTGTATCCTACTGTACTTTGTCTGTGAGGTGCTGAAGAGAACGTGGATCATATCTTACTTGATTGTCACTACTATTTAGACTATAGACAACAACTTCAACTTATTGCAGAACTTCTCATGAAAATAAATCCTTATTTGTTCAGTCAGGTTGCATTTAATGCTCTTAATACATTTGCTACACGTGTCTTCAAAAAGAGAGTTGAACTTGGTCAGTTAACCCAATATACACTGTTGTTCTTGTGATTCTTTGTACCTCAGGGTTGGTGTACTGAAAAGTTACTTCTAATTACGACTTCTCACAGTGACTACTTTTAGATGTTAACAATGATTTGTTATATATTAGAACTACTTTCGGATTTCAACTGCCTCTGAAGGTTCTTCTGTTTGATCCTTGGGAAAGCTACTCCAGTGGATTTTACTTTTGGACTTGTATTGTCTGGTGAACTGTTGAAGCCAACTTGGACTTGCTATTGATTGTACATAGTGTACATATTTGTTAATAATGAATCTTTCTCTATTAATGGAGTGTGACGGGGGGAAATGTGGTCCATGATCTTTGGAGTCTTTCCTCAAAGAATATAATAATGTTCCTGATGAGCTTTCTTTCTTTGCTGATACCAGAATGGGATTTTTGGTAAGTTGCCAGTCCACACAAACACCAGAACTTGTAATACCAGAACAGAGCACAAAATTTATAAACAAAACACTGCAAGCATATGACCGGATTTGTCACAAGCCAAATCCGGTCATGTGCTTGCAGTGTTTTGGCGTAAGCCACAAGAAGTGTAAAAACGACTAATGGGGGAAACCCTGGGGCCGCAATTATACTTAAATATTTATATTTACTCATGTGAGAACTCCTTATCCTATTCTTGGCTCTCTTTCATGGTGCTTTCTCAAAATCAGCTTCTGCCCGCCTTATCCTATCAGGGGCTTTATTACATATTCTTTGTATGAGCGTTATCTTGTAACGCTCATACAAATCGGAATCACGTTATAAAGTTTTCCTTTTGTTTTTCGATTTCAGATGGATTTTGATTCTACTATTCTACAGGCGCTCCCATAGATTATTCAAATGTAATTTTTTTCCCATTCCACTGACCTTGTGCCGGATTCTTTAACCCACTGAACTAGCAGTTTCACTGAAGTCTTCATTCAGCCTCAATGGCATTAGCAAAAACTCTTGCGCCTCCTCTGTTTAAGTGAATAAGATCTATACAAAATAAATTCCTTCAACCAAGGTTAGCTATGCTGAGGAAATCCCCACTCCATAATCCATGCAGAGTCCCTGAAGCCAAAGTTCTCACCACAAAATCCCCCCCCCCTCTGGAATGCAGACACAAGAACATGTAAGTGTAGGTGATGTACATTTGGTCCTATCTCGCGATACGTTTTCAACATGAATTTATATTTCATAAGCAGTTCATCACTTTATTTAAATCATTAGTCCCAGATGTATTTCCAGACCCACTAGTCCCGTTACAAGCTGATAAATTGTAAATTTTTGCTGCCGGTAGACTTACTTCTGTTCTATGCGATCCGCTTTTCTTACATAATTTATTTTGTCTCCCCTAGAAAAGAGTCCCCAGTTAAAACTACCTCGTGTGAACAAAAGCATGCTGGATTGGTTGGTGTACTCATGGTATGCTGATGTCAATAAAGCACGTACGGTGGCGGCTGTTAGTTTTGAAATTCAAACATAAATTCTTTACCAAGTGTTGCAAATTTCCCAACTTTACCCAAACAGTTTTATCCAATGACACGCAGATCTATTTTCTGGTTTTCTACCTTCTTCTTACATGCCACGCCAAATAATTTAAGAGGATTCTAGTTCAGTATTTTCTAAGAAATGTTAATACCGCTTTCTTTGTAATCCGCCCTGTTTCGAAACTAAAGTGAAATTTTGGACAGAGGAACTTGAGCAACATGAACCGAACAGCGTAGAATTCATTTTGATCTACTAACATACCACCCAGACTCAAAAACATTTGGACCTGCAGCCAAAAGTTGCGGTTCCTTTTCACACGGAAATGACGCATGGACATATGTAGTGATTCGGCGGTGAGAAAGAAATAGGTTATACATTCTAAATAGTATTTTGAAACTTCTTACACCAAAAACACATACTTTTCCTTTAAATACTGTCAAATGTACGACCACTTAGCTTCACGGTTAAATTGACCGAAATAAAAAAAAAATCAGCCTGAAGAAACGAAACACGCAGTGTGTGACAACCTTCCTCTAACGGACCCTTTGGGAAGAGAGGACGATAGGACTTTATTTCGACTATGAAAATCCACGTGTGTAACTCCTAAGAGCGCTCTCTCGAAGAAATGCTATATGCCAGAAAATAACACTTTAGACAGAACGTGCTAATATTAGTACACTATGCGAATCTTCCCCCACTCTTCCACGCGATAGTTCGTGGTCGTCAGTCCATCTCGCCGAGTGTGACTCAGCACCTCCCGGCAGTGGGGGACTATATTTGGCGCTGGAAGAGGGATAAAAATAAAGTATGGTGTCATCTCTCTCTCAACGCACTCCTTTGTAGAGCGAAGGAATTGATAAGGGAAAGACTGAAATAAACGAGTGGGAGGCAACGTTCTTTCAAGTGGGCTTTTGCTGTTGTGGCAATCAGGGGTCGTCTCCAGAGTTTTGGGACCAAGTGGGTTAACTTTAAACAACATTGAAAATGCAACACGAAAATTGACCTTCAAATTGCACCTTAAAAAGGTTCGGTCTATAGATGGGATTAATAAGAAATTCCGATTTCTGTGAAACCAACATAACACCTCCTGCTTCTTAACACCTGCTATTCACTTTATTGCTTTGCGACTTCCAGCAGCTTTCTGTCTCATCCACACAAGTGGTTTAAGATATGTTGGCTTTGATACGATCTGTATCGAGAGTTGACAAAAAGAAATCTGATGACTGCTTTGTTCATCAGACCATGAAATTTCTGGAATCAGTGGAGGATTCATCTCTCAAATCCAAGCAGAACCTCGCAGTTATCAAAACCGCCTACATTTAGCCGACAGATTTTTAATAACACAGATGGTACAAGATGTCTAGAACTTTGATGTTGGCTACTTCTACGTTATCCTGGACAATAACCGCTGGAAGATATTGAAACGTTGTACACAACTCTAAAGTCCTTCGTGATGATTATGTTTGACTGTCAAGAGGAATGTCTGTTTATTTCATTAGTTCTAATCAATTGCGTATGTGCACCCCCTGACCTGTGACCATGAAGGCCTTTGATACACAAGAACTACATATGAAATGGTCATTGGAAAATGTCATATGATAAAGAGAAGAGCCGTGAAATTTACTTCTTGAAGGATTTAGAAAGAAATATATTATTCTTACTCAATCAAAAAAAGGAGAAAATTGTGGCGAAATTGAAATTTTGTGTTGTCAGAGAATTATCCGAGTCAGATTGACACCAATAATTCTGACGACTGCAACACTTACAACAGATAATTAAGATTTAGGAGAAAAGAGGCTAAAGGGAAGTCTAGTGGAATGCCGTGTGATTGCAACGAAAGGCGACCAACAGTCTTTAACACCAGATAAACATAGTAGATGAGCTCATCTATAGATTTGCAGGAAGGATCAGATAATTCACCTTTCAACTTCGGTGTTCTGTTAGTCTTACTATTCGTAGACAACACATACGAGATGCAACCAGAAAGCTGTGAAATTTTGCAAGTAAAGGAAGTAGTACTTATTTGAACATTTGTACAGATTCAGTTCTGCAAATAAATCCTAGGGTTTTATATGCACTCTTAGTTCATTTTTAATTACATGCACTTAAAGGAAGAGCTAGATGCTTACTTCATCTACTTACTTAGCTAGATGCTTACTTAATCCAGCTCTTCCTTTAAGTGCATGTAATTGAAAATGAACTAAGAGTGCATATCATATAAATCCTAGAATTTATTCGCAGAATTGAATCTGTCAAAATTTTCAAAGAAGTACTACTTCCTTTACTTGCAAAATTTCACAGCTTTCTGGTTGCAACTCGTATGTGCTTCTATGGATATTAAGACTAAAGAACAAGTTGAAAGGTGAATTATGAATTAAAAGTGATAAGTCCAGGGATTCAGGGAAGTAAGCATATCAGCCTCGTTTCTCTTGGACACGTGATGGTTTATTTGGTTGTTTACAACAAATTTAAAATTTAAAACAAACGAAAATTGTACTACGCTGTCAAAAAAATTTACAGAAATTAGTGTAGAGCTATGTGTCTGTGTGTGCTGCTCAAAACCTGGACGTCAGGACGGCATATTCAGCAGTTATAGAACAGGAATGGCGTCCAGGACCCAAGAACAAGTGATAAATCCAGGGAAAAATCAAAGTCCAGATGATAATTCAAGTCTGAACGTATGGCTTTAAGGACATCGATCATAAGGTCAAAAGGCAGAGCGGCAGAGCTCTGATAAAGATTTCAGGTGAACTTAAGAGGAGAAAAATCCTCTGGTAAATTCACAACGTCCCTTATTTAAGAGTTCCGTTCCAATGCCTGTCTTGATCCAATCAGTCAGTATCAGTGGTCAAAAGCAGTAGTCCAATTAGATGGTTAAATCGAGTTTCTCAAAAAACAAAGTTCAATAAAGGATATAGGGAAGAAGCTCAGTTAAAAGTTCATTGAGAAATGCATTCCAGAAGTCCAGGATACGCAATAGATGCGATATGTCAATCTAGTTTTTATTAACCTTGAGCCCGCAAAGAGCATATAGTATTTCGAAGATGGTACTGACAACTAATGCGATACCACTTTTTTAAAAAGTGCTATAACATTAGTTAACGGTAGTATCAGATGTATTCTAGGTAGGGGATATTGTTACCATGCTGCTTCCAGAATGGGATGCAGTCAAATAAATTGATTGCAGTTGTTTTTTTATGCTAAAATGTTTTGGACAAAACATTTTAGTACAGTTTTGGAAGGCCTAGAAAGAAAAGAAGGTTCAGGACCTGGAGCAGATGTTCTTAAGCTATTCTACTGTATTTCTGAAATCAATATAAACAGGACATTCATAAAATATATGCGATGAATTTTCTTCTAGCCCTTGTAAGAAAATAAATAAATAGGTAGGATAGAGTGGGAGTAAGCCATTTTTTGTGTTATTTTTCGCGTTTCATGACAAAGGTGATGTCGAGTTCTTGTATGGCCGTTATGCGATCTTGTGTGTCAAATATTTATCAGTTCATTCCAGGTTATCCATTACTTTGGGATAACCCTTGTTGTAATACAGATAGACTGCTTATTTTATTTAGACTGACTTGTGCAGGAAACTGAGTGCACTCATTTCAGAAGGGTAGAGGCAGACCTTTCAGAAGGTGGAAGCATACCTTGCGAAACGTTTTGCCGTTAAGTGCAGACGTCTAGAATCTATGTAATGTTTTCAAGCTACACCAAAAACGCAGTAGCCTGAAGCTATCCCTTCGCTTAAGGCTGCTTCTATTTTTAATGATCGTTTATCTCCTTTCTTTCTCACAAGATTAGTGAAAAAGGAAACGATTTTGGTGGACCGGCGATCCAGCAAACAAACTTCAGTGAATACCTTTGTTGTGCAAAGCAGGTGCTGTTAACGACTCTTCTTTGTTCGTTTTTTAAGCCCGTAGGGATTTTTTTTCATGAATTGCAACTTAGATAATTAATGATACATACACACGGGATGTATTTTGATCTTAATGGAGGTAGAAAACTTTTTTACTTTTTTATTGTTAAATAAACTAAAAACAC
Source organism: Mastigoproctus giganteus (assembly GCF_048544385.1). NCBI lineage: Eukaryota > Metazoa > Arthropoda > Arachnida > Uropygi > Thelyphonidae > Mastigoproctus > Mastigoproctus giganteus. Next base: position 228,969,590 of record NC_143582.1, on the reverse strand, counting down.
GAGTTGGTTTTAGAAGTAAACTTCACGACTTTCACTCACAGATGGTACTAGCAACTAATCAGAAGTTTGTGGAGTGCCAAAATATGCTCATAATTCAGGAGTTGGGTATGGTTGTGCCAAAAATTGTAAGAAACAGATGTATTAAAATTGTAAACTGTAAGAAACAGATGCATTCAAAGTTCCTACCCCAGTTTGAAATTTGTAGAGTATAATCTTTTGTGGGTTGATGGAGTTTTTTGGAGTAGGAAACAAGGTTTCAGTGGGATCCAGTCATGGATTTTTGAGATAAGCGTTACACACACACACACACACACACACACACACACACACACACACACACACACACACACACACACACACACACACACACGTCACTTCTAGTCTCAAACCGCAGTTTCGAAATGGCTGACGAGCTTACGTCGTTTTGGGTCAGATTTATCGTTATTCGTGACTTCCGTTCACGTGATACCCAGTATTTGAAACTTACCCAAGTTTATTGAGGCGACTACAAACACTCCTATGTGATATCAGTCACTGGGGAAATCTTTACTCTTAGGAGGTCAAAGCAAGATTACGCTAGCGTGTGTGTGTGTATTTACAGACATATCTTGTCTGTAAATACACTGGTGCCTCATGGCCTTAGTTTCTTTGGAATAAACAACTAAACTCTCACTAATCCTATCAGCTACATACAGCTGCTCATATTTGTTACCTGTTTCTTTCCTCAGCATAGATCTTTGCGGGTAACACAGTGGTTATAATCCTCCTCACATCGGGTGGGAATGGTCCGGGTTCGAATTCCGTCAATAACACGAGGAACTTTATGAGCATGAGCTTTTTTCATTCCGTGGCTGAGTTAGTCGGTCTCAGGCGAGGATAGCAAGGTCCTTCCCCACAAATGTGGGTCTTTTTAGTCCAGCAACACAGGCAAACTCAGCAGAGGACACACGCAATTTATAGATGTGTAGATGAGGTAATTCTCGAGTGGCCGTAATATAACTATTTTTAGTACATGTAGTATTTTTTTTTTACTCAGCATCATAAGCTACCTTCAGTAATATTGTTAAGAGGATACTGGGTGTTCCAAAATCGCACATACAATTCTATTTTACAGCTAAGAAATAAGAAATAAGAAAAAAAGTCTGAAATTTTTGTTTCCAAGCTATTATATTTTAATCATAAATTACAAAACCGCATATAAAACGAAAAAACATTTTTATGTTCAAATTTGTGATAAAAATATGACTGTGTAAAACAAATAAATAAATATAATTATTGTGAAGAATTACATACAACTCAATATACAGAATTACATACAACTCAATATCCCAGCACGGCGACGAGCGCCAGTGGTTCACATGCAGGACCTTGAGAAAAGCAAATACAAAAGCAGAATACAGCTTAGCAATGACCACATTAAAGATTAAGGAGCATGTAACAGAAGATGGATAAATATCAGTTTGATTTATGTTCACAGAGGCTGGAGAAGGAAAATGGGAGCATCGTAATCCTCTTTTAGAAGGTAAGGGATCAAGAGCGACGAAGACATTGATAAACTTGAATCTGTCTTTCTTGTTCTTTATCATGCTATCAAAGTCAGCGTTTATTCAGTTCAAGGCGGCGAACATCTGCTTGGGGGAACCTGTCACTGAGTGCCAGCCTATTGTGATGAGCCACAAGTGCGGTTGATGATCTTAGGCTTTGCTGTGGAATCCTCCACGTTCCAAATGTTAGGAGATGATATCTGGCCAGCCAAGAGTTTGGCCGCGAAGACTAGCCTCCTTTCTCCTCCAGGAGTTTGGCCTCTTTTCCATGATCAGGAACTTCACCCTCGGGATTTCGAGAGCTTGTGCCATCTTGGTAGTTGTGGTGGCGGGATGTAGATGAAGCTTGGTATTGGCTCATTTCAGTAGCCAGTATTCAGCAGTGTACACTCGCTTAAGGTTTGTGGACGCGGCTGAGGCTCATATTTCTGCACCATAGAGAATGGTCGGGTAGATCGTAGAGATGACGAATCTGTTAAAAATGAAGAGACGTCGAAATTGCAGCAGCTGCTGCTTTGAGATCCACCTAAGACAATAAAAATTGGTATTAATTTTGTCGATCTGGCTGACAAAGGACATATTTTGGTTAAACGGAACTCCAAAGTCAGTTGTGCACGTTTGGTATTGGTACCCTTCCTAGTGAAACGGATTATAGGAAAAATATAACTGAACATTCTGGATTCGAAGTTTGAAGCTTGCAAGGTACAATTCAAGATCCTTAAGTTGAGAATCGATCCAGTTGCTGAGTTGAGCAGGATTGCTGCCAGGGTTAACTTGAATCAGCAGTTTAAGGTCATCAGCGTAGCATAAGAGGCCATTCTTGGAAACAGTGATGGGCACGATGGCAGCCGTGAACAGGACACCAGTAATGTTACAGGATATGGTGTGTTGTTCCCGATGGAGAATAAGTGTTCTGTGACAGAGCCGAGATTCGAGAAAGCATAGCATATCACCTCGAATGTGCAATTTTTCTTTAAGTAGAAGGAACAAGGCAGAGATTGACACAGCATTAAAGGCTGCACTTACGTCGAGATATGTAGTTGCAAACTCGGCTTTTTGTTCGAATGATGAGAGGATGCGTTCGGTGGTAGCTGCCAAGTTATTAATTGATGATTTTCTGGGAATGGCGTAGTGAATTTCAGATGGTTTCGTCTGGAGGATTTGGTGAATAATTGTGGGTAGCAAGGCCTTTTCCAGAGTTTTTAACATACTGGAGGCAATTGAGATGAGTCTGAACTGGCTGACGTCTGTGGAAAATTGGTTTTTAGGGATGGGTGCACTCTGCACTTATTCCATTGATGTGGGAAATAATGCTGAGCGAGGCATCTATTGTAGATCGAGATAAGGGGGTCTATGATAAATGTACTCAACGTTTGACTACAAATTGCGGAATCCGTCCTCCCCAGCGATGGCTGTTGTGGGAAGGAAATTGGTGGCATTTATGAGCTGCTGTTTCGTGATCTGAATGGTCGTTAGGACATCTGAAGGGTTTTCGTAGTCATGCTGGAGAGCTGTAGACGGGGCTGTTGTATTTTAGAACCTGACGAGGTGTTTGAGTCATTCTGGAAGATACGGGCTTTAAACAGTACAAGCACTTGAAGATTGTGAAATCGTGCAAATGTTTCATCATCAGTTAGATTATCAGTTAGATGGAGAACATTACTTGTACCCATTTCATCCTAAGCCTGTAAAACAATTGTTTGCACAAGATAACTGCACATTGCTCGTTGTGCAATGTACACGTGATCCTTAATTTCTGAGCATGTTCTGATTACAGATGAATCATGTTGTAGAAGAAATGGAATATTCACCTCTCGAAACATTAGACCCATTACGATTATCAGTTAGATTATCGACATAACTTTTTCTTTAATGTTTAGTATTGAGCTCTTGGGAACAAAGCCCTTCGTACGTAGCACAGTTGGTAGAATTACCGTCCTCCCCCACGCAGGGTGGAAAAGACCTGAGTTCGAGTCCCGTCGATGACGTGAGGAATTTTAATGGGCCGTTTTCATCACGTGGCTCAGTTAGTCGGTCTCAGGCGAGGGTAGAATTTTTACTCTCCCGGAAACTCGGGTTTTTCATCTAGCAAACAGAAAATCGACCTCAGAACGTAGGCAATTTACAGACAGTATACACGCAGCAATATAGACTTAGTTGCTGAAGCTCCTTAAACCCCACTAGAACTACAACTTGGGGACAATCTTATTTATTCCTACACGCATACCCACATTTTCTCCAGAACAATTTACAGGAAGCAAATGGTGTACATTCGAGGGTACCCCCAGTTAATGTAATCATCCCGGTGGAAAAAAACCAGAGTTCAAATAACGTCAATGACGCGAGGAATTTTTATGGATATTTTTCACAACGTGGCCGAGTTAGCCGGTTCTAGCAATATAACATGTTTTTTTTTTTCTCCCCAGACACATGTTTGCAAGAGCTTCTTCCTATATTTTGGCTGCAGAATATGCTTCAACACTTGTTCCATTCAATTCTGAAGCAATTTTGTAATATTTTAAAGTTTGAATTCAATTCCCTGAACAGTTACAGTTATTTGAAATCAAATAACAATAGTCATAATCCAGTATAGAGAGAGAGAGAGAGGGAGATTTCAATAGATCACTTATTGAGAAAATCCGCACTTTACTGTAAGTTTATTTATGCAAATGCTGTCTATCGTTTTACAAAGAAAATACAAAGATGGTTCCTTTTGAAAATATAAAGATGGTTCCTTTTGAAAATATAAAGATGGTTCCTTTTGAAAATACAAAGATGATTCCTCTAGAAATACTTTTTTTCTTTCACCTTATGAAGAAAATGTTTTGTAACATTAAAATAGAAGTCTACAGTTATTTTGGAAAGCGTTCTTGTTTGTTCCGGGTTTAGTAAAAGCTCTCTGTAGGGCTATAACCTCGTTTCTGGAACTTCCGTGATATCTAAGGTTATTTACGAAGGAGTTCATTTAGAGAATGAACAACACCAACACCTCTTACACTTGTAGAAGTATTGAATAAGTGTATACTTTGGAACTGCATTTCCAGTTTGTTTTAAATTTTGAATTTTTATGCGTTGCTTTTCTAGATTTTGTGCTCAGACTGGTCTTCGCTAACTGCTGTTAACCAATTATGAAACCCGATAGTCATCGCGAACTAAACTAATCAACCCCGGGCCTGTGGCAGTGACGGGTAGGTAGCAACATAAACTGAATTTTGTACATATTCTTCTTATTATTATTGTTGCAATAAAGATTCTCTTTCTCTAAAGTAGCTCATCTTTTATTCATAATTCCAAGGTAGGTGTATATATCAAAGGTGGAGAGGAAGTGGTGGGTCTCCATGTTAATGATGACCATATCATAACAACAGGAACGTGAAGAACTTGTTACCGTCAGGGAGAGGGGGGTGTAGAATTTACCACACTATTGAAGCGATCGTAAAATGGCCCCCAGGGAACGACTTTAGCACGCGACTCAATTTTATGGCCCGATAATAACAAGTATAGCGAGCACGTTCCTGGAGGCATAAAACGAACGTGATGTGTCTAATAAACTTCGGAAAGGGGTAGTGGGGGGATTGGTAGTGTGGAATTCCATTTGACGTTTCTCTCATGGGAGGCATAGTGGCGTCGAGTTATAATCACTGAGGGAATTGGAGGATGGTTTCAAACTATTACCTGTCCAGTCATGCCGTCTGAGCCCTTGGCAGTTTCCAAGAACACAAAATGCCATTTGTTTAAGACTGGTCCTTAAAATTTTATCAAAACAAATTAAAAGTTCGTTAAAATTATATGCCTCGGCCTTTGGTCCCTTATATTTAACCACACCTCTTTTGTATATATAAAAACAAAAAAGGTTCGCTTCTAAACAGTAAAAAAATCACCAGTAAATTTCACACAATTTGTGCGACAATTTAAGCCAAGATCCATCTATTTACCCAAAAACTCAACTGGACCGTTTTGGAAAGAGTTCAGATGGATGAGAGAGGAAGTATCTGAGGTCCCAGAAGGTTCCACGTCTAAAAATTCTAACTGACCAGAAGTATCAAAATGATAGTTGAAGATCGCACTAACGGAATTAGAAACGGAACTCACTACACATAGATGCCGAAAAACTGTGTGAGGATGCAACACACCGGAAAGAGATCTTCCAGGATTCGTACAGGCTTACCAAAATATGAATCGGCTGCAAAGTACCAAAGAATTTAGAGTAAAAGAGAAACTTTCTGCTTTCAGAACAATAATAATTTGTTGACTGTAAAAATATACCTTCTGTAACAGTTATGTAAATATGTAAGTTATATGTGGAATTATTAGTGAATTGTAAATATATGAGCTGTATAATGTATGTACAGAATCATCAATGTGTAAATACTGTATGTATTAAACATAAAATGTGTATATAATATTTCGGGACGAGACTACGTGTTCAGTATATGTAACCCACTGCACGTAGTATCTCGTACCCTGATATGTACTTAGCATCCTCCTGGCACTTTGCCGTCCCGGGGTGGTTTCCTTATGGAAATAAACGGATAATAATAATAATAATAATAATAAAGAACTTGACCTCGCACGGATATATTGATTTAAAAAAGGATATCTTAAGATTTCTTCAGTTCTTAGCGTGTTTCTAACTACTGAATAGAAGTCCCACACTCAATTCGGAAGTTACAAACACAATACCGGCATCACCACCAAAGCACTGGTGTTATAATCAAGAGAGCGAGTTTGGGAATTCTTTTAGAATGTGTCACACCACATTCCAGCAGGTAGGAGTCGAGTAGGGGGACTCAATTTCTGAATAGTGAAGACTTTAATTCCTCCTTTTGGTTTCAGGAAAGACGGGCAGGAGGAAGAAAGTCTACTAGAGCGTTAGGGTATGTACGAGCCATCCAAGGACATCGAAACTCAAGGTCAACGAGTAGGTTGCTATACCTTAGATATTGCGCGTAAGTTTCGGCATCTTACAACATTGTGTTGACACTTGAAAGGGAGTAAAGCGAGACACTTACCTGGTGTCTACACTGCCGACGACAATTGAGAAGCGTGTCTCGTTCGTGGGGGTCACTGTCGGTGGTTGAACAAATCAAACTCCTTGCGTTCTTGCGACGCTTAACTGTCTACGGGAACAGCGACCAACATGCACTTCCTACATCCCGGAATATGCGTTGCTACTGACGACCGCTAACACGTCAGCCTCCCGCAGAGCGCTCCGTCACGCTCCGAGCCAATGGAAAGAAGCGCAAGAGGGAAAGGCGGGAATGAGTTTGATGCTGCGATCGATGTAGCTCCGTGGGGGGGTTTTCGTTAAACTGCACTCCGCTCATTCACACAAATCTCCGCCGAGAAGCCCTCACTACTCAAGGCGTAGAACATTAAAAGTTGTTAAAGGATGGGGATCCCCCCCTCCCTGCTGATCACGTGACATTGGAGCACTAAGAAACGCTTTGGAAGAGGCAGAATTATGAACACGAAGACAGTGGAGATTCATCCATGTGGAATGGGAATAATTGTGTTAAGAAATTTACCCTCAAACGCAACAGAGAAAATAAATAAATCTTTATTTGTCCTACAAAAGTTTAGAAAGGAATTTTCATTTTGAACTTTGCCGCCTGCTTATGCACTTCACACTAAAAAAAAGAAAAAAAACTATTATACTAGGGCCACCTGGAAAATTGCTGTTGTCTACCGATGTGCATTGTGTCTGCAAATTGCATGTGATCTCTGGTCGATTTGCCTGCTTTGCTAGAAGAAAAAAAATCTTGTCTATGGCTGAGACCGACTAACTCAGCCACGGTGTGAAAAAAGTCCACAAACGTTCCTCCCGTCATCGACGGGATTCGAACCCGCGACCTTTCTACCCGGTGTGTGTAGGACGTTGACGTTACCACTGTGCTACCCGCGCAGACGCACTCGACACTAAGTATTAATAAGGACAAGGACTACACTGCTCGTCAAATTAACAGAACAATATGTTTTTCATGAATATTTTATTGTAAGCAGTGTCTTCGGTTCCACTTTGATCTACAAACAGATTCTAGACGTTATTTCATCTGGAGACAAGGAGAAATGCGATACCATCCCTCCGACATCAGAGAAAGGGACACTTACGGTGGAGGCGGTGTTCTCGTGTGGGCGGAATGATGATCAACGGCCGCACTCCTCTTCATGTTTTGATAGGGGTGCTGTAATTACCCAGTGGTGCCGAGAACAGTTCCTCGAATCCTATGTGCGACGCTTTAGGAGTATGGTTGGCCCAGATCTTTTCATGCACGACAACGCCACTGCACAAAGAGCTCAAGTGGTGGAGGAATATCTTTAAACTGAACATATCCAACGACTGCTGTGGCCAGCACTATCACAAGACTGAACTCCGATCGAACATGTGTGGCACATCCTTGGGAGTTGCATTGCACGCCGACAGCCAACTCCTCGGTCACTTAACTCTGCGCTGGTGGAAGAATGAGATTTGTTGCCACAGAATCTTATAGACACCCTTATATCGATCTATGCCGGCTAATCAGGCCTGACTGCTGTCAGACCTGTTTAGCCGTTGGAGGGGATCATACAACGTACAGATATCATGTGACTATATTTTCGAGCATCATGTATCGACTTCTGTAATGTGACATTTTTGGTAATTTTTATATAACCTCCAAAATGTCTCTTATGCCTGTCCTAAGTTTATCGCTATCTCCTCATTCCATTGTTATTTTTGGTACACCACCATACCAAATTTTGTCTAGCTTCATCAGAAACAGCTCGAGTTACGCCACGTTTTCTGCGTGTGCTCTTAATTTTCTCGAGCAATGTGTAAATAATATATCTACAGTTAATTTACTTTGTGTGCAGAATAGAAAATCGGGGTTACTACATCTCAACCCGAGACCGACTAATTGGGCCACCGCTCGAAAAGCTCTTTAAAAGTTCTGTTGTAACAGATAGAAATAAATCACTAAGGTCTGGATAAGAGAAAAGAACCTTTTAGAAGTAATAATGCAGATCAATTTGTTGATTAAAAAGATTTTTAAAATTAAAAGTAAATCGCATAAAGTCATTTATTTTACAATTGCTCTAATTCATCAATTTCTAACTGATATCACTACTTCTTCCATGCACAGCAGTTCTGCCGCTGAAGAATCTCACTTGTGGCCCGAGAAAAGTGTCAGCAATGTCAACCCAAATCAGATCACAAAGCTTGGTCAGTTGTTGTTTGCCATAGATTAGACATTCATGTTGATCGTCTTCGATTTTCCAGAAAGCCACGGTACCATAAAGGCACCCTGGATCAATTCCTAAACGTGCTTCAACTTCACCATTTAGCCTCAGTTGTTATCATTAATTCACATGAAAGAGGAAGAGAGCTGAATTACGTAAATCCATCTATGATTCTGTCATCATACTGGGGCGAAATAATTATTTCCAAATGTTATGTTTATTTATTAACGTGCAATTTCACCTCCCCACAGGATGTTCCGATCCTAATAGTCAGGTACACTGCTCGACAAAATTAACAGAACAAAACGTTTTCATGAATATTTTATTGTGAACAGTGTCTTCGAAGACACTGTTCACAATAAACTAGGAGTCCTGTTTTAGCCTACAAATAAATTCTAGACGTTATTTCATCCGGAGACAAGGAGGAATGCAGTACCATCCCCCCAACATATGTTTGTTTTGTTATTTGGTTTTTAGGAGCATTAGCAACTAAGGCCATATTGCTCCGGGGACATGCAGTGGTCATTCCCTGACCTTAGTTGCTAATGCTCCTAAAAACCACAACAACAACAACAACAGGGATACTTATGGAGGCGGTGTTTTCATGTGAGGCGGAATAATGATCAACGGCCGCACCCCTCTTCATATTTTTGATACGGATACGGTAACTGCGCAGATGTACCGAGAACAGATCTTCGAACTCTGTGTGAGGCTTTTTAGGGGTACAGCTGGCCCCATATTTTCTTTTCATGCACGACAAAGCCACTGCACATAGAGCTGAAGTTGTGGAGGAATATCCTAAAACTGAAGATATCCAACGACCGCCGTGGCCAGAATGACCTTGGGCGTTGCACTGCAGGCGCGCAGTCAATTTCCTCGGTCAGCTGGTGACTAAGGTCTGTGATGGTGGGAGAATGGAATTTGTTGCCACAGAATCTTGCATGATTCACCGCTATGAGGCTGGTTTAGCAGTTGGGGGGTCATACACCGTGCTGATGCCATGTGACCATATTTTCGAGCACCTTATACTTCTGTAATGTGACAGAAAAATCTGCAATTCCTATAAATCCCTTTTACCTATCCGAAGTTTCTGGTTGTCTCCTCATTTCATCGTTATTCTATGGTACACCACCATACCAAATTTTGTTCAGCTTCATTGCAAGCTGCACGAGTTGCATCACGTTTGCTACGTGTTCTGTTAATTTTGTCGAGTAGTGTAGAAGTGTTGGATTTTAGGCTCATCAGCAATTTAGACAATATTGCTCAACTGTGTGTTCACGGTCTGATTTGCATGTCGTGCGGGCTGAAAAACTTGGAACTAACGGGGGGGAAACTTACTCCCACCGCATGAGTTGAACTAATTACAGCCCTGATTGAAGAAGCCTTTAGAAATTTCTCTCGTCTATGACAGAATCGATCTATGACACATTTTGGCAAATTAATAACCCTGTAATGAGTGCAAACCTGCAATACAGCGCAGTATTACATGTCCACAAAATTCCAATGATTCCAGGCATCCATAATAACAAATTAATTTGTTAATTAATTTGTTATTATGGATGCCTTTGTTATTAATAATGCTATATATGCACACGCAAATATAGCATTATCAATGCACATGCGCAGTTAGGCACAATTTTTGCTCTGGTAAGGCCGCCTTAAAAATTTGGCAAAAATCAACTTCGAATTAAAGTAACACGACGCACACATCCCTGGAGATGCTTTCCACAGTATACAAGACAAAGGCAAAACTGCAACGCCTTCGTACGAGTCACATGACGTCACAGAGAGCTCCTGGAAGGCAGCTGAAGTAGTTTTGCTATCAGGATTTATTAATAGAGCGTGTATTGTTTGCTCGTCACAACCACACCCTTAATGAGTGGTCCTAAATGTCGAAGAGTGGCCAAACACACACCCGTCCTTGACTCAATGCCAAACTTTGATACGAAACAACTTCCTAAAACTAATTTAAATCCATCTATATCACATCTCGGTAATTTACATTTCAAATAAATGGGAAATCCCCCGGACATTTCCTGAAATATTTTAAGTTGCGATTTACTTCGTTCTTTCTTTCTTTCTTCGGACTTCCGCTCGGATTTATGGCGTTCCTTTTCTTATTAAAATTAGCTTCTAATGAAATCCAAGCAGAGCCATAATTAATCCCTGAGATGTCATAGGACACTGGCATTAGGATCTCTCTCTTTATTAAGAGCCGTGAAAAAGTAATTGCGTTCAAGTAGCGGTTGATTAAAAACCCCTTCAAGCGAAGATCAGTGCGGACGCTAATGAAAGGCGAAACCTCAAATAGGTCACAACGACCGAAGTGTGCAGACATCGAGTTTGTTCAACATAATCAGCGACCAATCATGATGTATGTTTTAAAGAAGGAATAAAAAAGAAAGGTAGATAGTTTTTCCTTTCAGTTGGTGACTCTTAATTTTTGTTTGCCCTAATATTTGTATGCACTGAGCGAGCAGATAATTAGACTCAGCCACGCCCGAGTCTAATTATCTTCTCTCTTATTTCATCGAGCCTATGGAACAGTCTCGGTTAAATAAAAGTAAATTGATAGATATTAAAGTATCGTTTAAAATACACACAATAGCCAAAAAAAGCGAACCTTTGTAGTTAAGACAGTCACAGACAAAAGAAATGCAAATAAATGCCAAAAGATGCAAAGAAAACTGTGACGTGGGGTTTATGACTGCAATAATCTGAAGCCAGAATGGGGAACGCGTAATCTATTAGACTCTGAAAAAAGGTCTTATTGTGGGTGCACGTTTAGCAGAAGCCACGATTCAAGAAACGAAAGACATAACTGGTTTCTCAAAACCACTCATCTCAAAGGTTTTTAATGACTGGAAAGCATGCGGTTCTTCCACATCTCGAAGGCGTATTTGTGGCAGAAAATAGTACTTCAAGAGCGAAGCGGTCATACTCAAAGGACACACAGTCCTTAGAGTATGACCTAAGGACTGTGTACTTATAGATATGTACTAAATAGGACATACTCTTAAGTACGCAGAGGACTGTACGAAAAAAATCGGACATCCAGTGCGCAGCAAACATCTTAATTCAGTGAAGTCCAGAAGTACTCTATTGCAATCCATACCATGCTGAGGGAATTGAAGAAATTGGATATTGGCAGTCGCTTTTCTATTCAGAAGCCACTTGTTCGGGGAAAACCAGAAAAATCCGCTTGCAGTACTGCCGAGAACGTCGTAATTGGACAGTGTACCAATGGAAGGAAGTCATGTGACCAGACGAATCAGGATACCTTGTTTTGGTACTGATGGTAGGCAGAGAGTGCGGAGAGAGAGAGAGAGAGAGAGAGAGAGAGAGAGAGAGAGAGAGAGAGAGTAGCACGACGCGATGGACTCTGCTTGCCTTGTTAAGACAACCCAAGCATCTGGAGGTGGTATCATGGTATGGGGGAATGTTTTGTTGGCACGGACTCCGTCCGCTAATACCGGTAGGCGGTCGAATGTCATCAAGGAAGTACGTGAATTTTGTATCATATCTACTGCATCCTGCAAAATTGCACTTTTTCCAGAAGGTGATGGCCACTTTATGGATGACAATACAACAGCGTGTCGTGCCAGAATCGTGCAAGGATGGGTCGGAAAACATTACACGGATTTTCACCATCTTCCCTGGCTCCCACATTCACCCGATCTCAATCTTATTGAGAATGCGTGGAATACGCTGGAGAGATCTATTCGGCAATGACGTCATCTTCCTTCAACTTTTTCGCAGCTACGCAATATTTTGCTGGAAGAAGCGATATTTTTGCTAGAAGGTTACGATTAGATCAAAACGAATTATAAGACGTTCCAGATCTATTCTTCGCCTTACACTTGCTTGCTGCTATTCGAAACAAAAGCGGACCCATTCCATACTGAATAGAAGTTCGTACATTTTTTTTCGGCCAGTGCGTGTAATTTGAAATAATCAACGTCAAAATCAATGGTTTTCTCTTTACTGAAAGACAGGGCAGATTTTCTTAACGAAATACAAATTGTCAGTCAATATTTGAGTTCTTCGCAAGGGATTTTTTCACTGGGCAGACGTAGGATACTTCATCTATACGATTACGTGCAAAAATACACGAGACAAAAGATTTAAGTGACTGTGAACGTGGCATGGCAGTGTCCATATGAGTATATCGGAGACTGCAACCCCGTTGGGATTTCATGAACGACTGTGTCTCGGGGGTATCAGTATTGATCCAATAATCAACCAAACGGCGATCCTCTCGTAGTTTATGCGAGAGGCCAAAGGAGTAGTAGAGGCAAGAAAGCAACTTATGTAGCACCAGCCAAAAAAAAAAAAAAAAATCATTCCACACAATCATTCAGTTCCTCCTTGAAATTATTTAAGCTATAAACTTCAACAACGACAGATGGTAGTTTGTTCCACCAACCAACCACCCGTTGGCTAAAGGCAAATTTCCGCACATCTATTCTATGACTGTTTTTCCTCATTTTGAATTTATGACCCCTCAGGTTAATAATCTGAGCAATAAGAAAAATCCCATCAGAATTGAACTTGCTCAACCCATTCAAGGCCTTATACACCTCAATCAGATCACCTCGCAGGTGCCTAGTCTCCAGACGCGGCAATTTGCAGAACTTAAGCCTTTCTTGATAAGAGGCCCCTTTTGTTCCCCTCACCAATCTTGTAGCCATTCTCCGTACTCGCTCAAGCAATTTTATATCCTTCCTGAAATGAGGCATTCAGACCTGTACGCAGTACTCAAGTCGTGGCCTCGCCATTGCCTTATACTTTTCCCTACAAGCAAAATTTCTGTATATCATTGACAATACACCATGATATGCTCTAGCAGCCTGGGTGCACTGCTCAGAAAATTTCTTATCTAATTGTAGAATTACTCCCAGGTATTTTTCATTTTCTACCACCTTAAGTGTAGTACCACACAGTTGGTATGTTCCTCTGGAGTACTTTGTATTTGTCAATGTCAAACTTCAGTTGCCACTTCTCAACCCATCTACCCAACTTTTCTAGATCCTGTTGCAGTAGCACACTTCCCATAATTGTGTGCTGTGCAATAGGTTGTTGTTTTGTATTTTTATCAATATCATTGATAAAACAAAACAACAGAGGGGCCAAACACTGAACCCTGGGGGACTCCACTAATAACATTAGTCCATGAAGAGCAGCTACCCTTTTATCAATTGTAGCAATTTGTCCTTAATACCACACTGCTCCAATTTGTACAGCAGTCTCCAATTTGTACAGCATTTGTGCAACAGTATCAAAAGCCTTTCTAAGATCCAAATATATGATATCAAAATTATTTTTTGCATCCAGTTCCTTTGTAACCACATCACAGTATCCAACGAAATTGGCCAGACAAGAAATCCCTTAACATGCTGTGTCTGAACTATGACTGCAGTCTTGTCTAGATGATCCTGCAGTGCATCTTTCACCAATGACTCCATTATTTTCCCAGGAACAAAAGTTAAACTACCAGATCTCTAATTACCCTTGTCACTCTTTGTTTCCCTTTTATTAATTGGGGATACATTTGCAGAACTCCAGTTCGTGGTGACTTCTCCGGATTCCAACGATACTCTCATAATTATGGTTAAGGGTTTGCTTGTTCCTTTGCAGCCTCCTTTAATATAACTGGATAGATTCCATCCACACCAGGTGCCTTTCTTATGTTTAAGTTCAACATTTTTCCTACATCTTGCCCTCGGCTATTAAAAAATCATTAAGCTCCCTGTTAGAGTTTAATAAGCCTCTGTCCTCCACTTCCCTACAGAATTCCTCGCGTGTGAATCTAGTATGCAAAATACTCATTCAGTTTGTCAGTTATCTGAGCAGGATCATCAACAGTCGAACCATCGATATCAAGTGGACCAATCTGATTAATCCCATTCCTTCTAGAGTTTATATAAATAAAGAAGTCCTTGCTATTTTTCTTAGCATCCTTTGCCAAAGGTTTCTCGTAATCTGCCTTCGCCTGCCTAACCTCCTTTGTGACTTGATTACAGACTAGCTTATATCTGCCATAGGCTTCTGTGTCTCCTGATAAATTATATGCATCCCATGCATTTTTCTTCTCTGCCACGAGCCTCATTAGTTCATCTGGCTGGCATCCATTTAGGCCTAAACCTTGAAAAGTATTTCTTAATCGGTATGAAAAGCCTACTAGCTTCCAAAATTAATTCCGTGAATGCTTCCCATTTAGAATTTTCTGTTGGTAATATCATAAGTTGGTTCCACTGTATAGAATTTAAAAACTGTCTGAGACCAATGTAGTCACCTTTACGGAAGCAAAAACCCTTTCCTTTACCCTTGATCGTAGTTACATCATTAAGTAAATTCCAAAACAGTAAACTGTGATCACTGCAGCCCAGTGGTTCCTTTATTTGCAAATTCTTAATGCACGAATAATCACTGCTTATAACCAAATTACTCTCTCTGTTAGTGAAAAACAAAAGAAAACGAGAGACAATCAAAATAACAACACGCTAAAACAGTGGTAACCAAAGAGCCATTTCAGACAGCACAATTAGTCGTTCCTTATCACAGATGGGATATCGCAGCCGATGACATAACCGAATTCCCCTCTCCTGTTAGCAAAATACAATAAGGTACGGTTATTGTGGGCTCAGAAATACTAACTTTGGACAGTGAAGGACCGGAAAAACGTTGCCTGTCCTGAAGAATCCCGGTTCTTATTAGTTTACTCTGATTGGCGAGAGAATATTAGCGAGATCACTCCGCACTGATGTATGGAAGAAGAGTGTTTCGGTATATAATTTTTATTTTGATAGAATTTCATCGAGGGTCTTTTCGATTTGTTGAATACAGTATCTCTAAAATACTCTTGGAGAAGAACCTTTTTATTGTATCTGCATTAAGAAGACCTGATCATAGACGAGGTTAACTTCTGGTTCCACTCTAATCCGATTACTTACTATTAGGTTTGTATAGCATGAGAATCTACGATGTAGAAAATTACACGAGTCCATGATACAACATTCATATAGGCTAAAAGAATTTATTTAGTTTGCTCTCCAGCAATCCTGTTTAGCCACCGTGGCATCTTATATACTAGGCTCATGATCTTTTTTAAGATGCATTTCGCAAAGGGAGAGCCATATTGGAGCTCGAGTACTTTATTGGCATCTCTGCCAATTTCCTAGGCTGGCGAGAGTTGATTAGAGGTAATAAAGGACTTCGTGTCATCTGCGTAGGTAATAAAATTGATTGTACCAATGGGCTTACACTCGAAGTGAATGATCACAGCGTTACTGTGAATCTTAACACATTTTCAGCGAATTAATGAGGTTACTTTATTCGAATCCAAATAAAGGAACACTTCTTATACTTCAGTAGCGGCAATCGATAGTAGAGCCAATGAGGATGATCCATAAACAATCAGGCGTTCTATCTTTTAAGAGGTCCCACGACACACTACCATTGTAGACACATCTGAATTAATAGCCACTAGATGTCGTAGTAACCTTGCCTATTGTTCCACCCATTTTTTGTCTATTTGTGCAAATAAAAAAAAAGTGAGAAAGTTTGATGAGTATTGAGAAAAAGTAGCGCACCATCCACACCACGATGACAACTGGCGCCCGTTTTTCAGAAAGCGAAATTACGTACGGTCAAATGGGAATTAGAAATGCAGATGTTGAAACTTTTTATTTTTATTCTAAGAAAATCTAAATTTTATTGGCTTCTGCATCAAGGATCTTCCTCAGTGAGAAAGACTTTTTTTTGTTTCAATCTGTGGTTCGAGTTAGCTGATATCAGCTGAGGAAAAGCCCTTTCTCATAGAGGGCGCTACAGATCCCTGATTCTGCAATCGGTTGGGTGTGGTAAGTATTTTGTACTCTTGAGGAATGGTGGTAAACGACATTAGGGAGGGAGGGAGTGTCATATTAATGCCAAATACGATGATAAATGGCATCCTCTGCCACACGCTAAGTTGATTTCAGTAGTAAAAATCAGTGCTCTGTTGCTTTTATTATTTTATAAATCGTATTCAGCTCGGTTAACACGAACAACATTCATAAGTTTTCGTCGAAAAAACAATCCAAAATAAAGCAAGTAGTTATAAACTCGTATATTTTCCACATTTTAATGTATGATTCCCCGAGAATTTCAACTTCATGAGCTCATCTCTTATTCCCTCAGATTTTATATCTGTGTTTCCTGGTTCGTGTCTCACCCAAGAGGGAGAACAGACCTTCCTCATTCATCTTACATCAAGCTGGTTTTGCATTAGTATGAATACCCTCCTATGATTCTGGTGAAGGTTCAAAGTCGGGAAAACGGCTTATAGTTCGCACACATGTGCGAACGTAATTTTAGTTTTATGTGTTATCAAGATTATTGAGTTAATACACTTGCTGACTTTAAAATTAGAAACCATTATTCAATATATAGCAGGTCACATTTTGCCCGAATTACCGCGCTCGTACAGTAGTGACATAGGTGTCTGAAGCAGTCTAGCTCCAGATTAGACCATTCCTTCATCAAGATACTGTATTTGTCAACTGCTGTATTGTGTTTGGTGGAGAACTGCGAAGCCGAATTTCTCTTTCCAGAATATACAGATATTCTCGATTGGATTCGGATCTGAACAATTAGGAGGTCAGGGTGTTGAAAATATTGGGAATGTTCCTCGAACCATTCACATCAATTTTTGCACAGTGGATAGTTGCGTTGTCGTCTTGAAGAGTCTATCGCAATCCGGGTAAAAATGAAACATTTTAGAGTGAAGCTGTTCCGATACAACAACAAGATATTCATTGGAAATAACACAAACTTCTGATGGTATAAGTGTACGCAATCCATACCAACTCAACATATCCCTACCGCTTGAGTGGTTAATATGAGACAGTTTGGATGTATGGGGCTTCATAAGGTTCACGACACACTACTATTAATGCAAAAAAATATTTTTGATCAAGATTCATCAGACATGATCCTTTTCCATCATTCCAGTATTAGTCTTGGGGTTGGAGATACCGCTTCAATGAAACTTTTCGAATTTGTAAAGAAAGAAGTGACTTTTACAGGTACGACTACTAAATCCCAGATTCTCCAACTTCCACCACCTATTTCGTTAGGAAACGTGATTGAATCTTTCACTCATTTGCTGCACATGGACTTTTGAGATCTTTTCCCCTGTTTACTCAATTGTGGCTTTCGCTAAACGTGCTCCAACAATAAAACCTATCTGAAAATCTTTCCTATTTTCAGAAAGGTTCGCACCAGTCTTCCGTCAAGAAGAAACAGGTGCAACTGAGAAACCCTAGGAAAGTGTACAGAATTTATCTGATATTAAAGAACTTGTGATCATACCATGCGAAAACTAACATCTGCATACCTTACGTTTAACTATCTATTGAGAACAATTGCAAAAGATTCTAATTTTTGCTAGTGAGTATATTTTGATATTAACTCAATATATGCTCCTCTTGCCTATACGGGGGGAATCAAAAAGTTCGTACTCTGACCTAGATAAAACATCAGTAGGAAGATGCCATTTTTAATATAAGTTGTTTACATATTCAATAACTAACATGTGAAATTTCATACCCGTTGGTGATCGTACTCTTTGGGGTACCAGAGGTGGAGCCCGGAATCTGAGGAAGGACGCTATGGTTGACAAAGTGGAGTATCGAGCAGCGATCAAGTTCCTGCATTTGCAGGGCAAGAAAGCTCAGGAAATTGACGAAGAAGTGAAAGCTGTGTATGGACAGAATTGTCCATCCTATGACACTGTAAAAAAGTGGTAATGGGAGTTCCAGTGCGGTCGAGCCAAGAGAAGGAAGGCCATCAACATCCACATATAGTGAGACGGTTGCAAAGGTTGAGCAGCTGATGCTGAGTGAGAGACGTGTGACAATTCATTTCATCGCAAATGCAGTGGGAATTAGTTATGAGTCTGCCCGCAGCATTTTACATGACCATCTGCACATGTCTAAGGTCTCCGCACGATGGGTTCCAAGATTGCTGACGACTTTGCAGAAACAATGTCGTGCAATGTTCTAGCCAACTGCTGGATTTTTGTAATGCGAATGTTGAGAACTTTTTTAATCGGTTGGTGACAAATGACGAATCCTGGGTGTAATAGTATGATCCGGAGACTAAAGACTTGTCAAAGCAGTGGAAGCACACCTCCACAGGAAGTCATCAATGAAGTGGAATCGTGGTTTCAGGAAAAAATTGCGGACTTCTATGATCAAGTCATTAAACAACTGTTTCATAGATGGGAGAAATGTGTTACTGTACATGGAGAGTACATAGAAAAGGATTAAAGTTGCTGTGAAGTTTTACCTTTCTAGGGCTATCATTTCTAGGTAAAGGTACGAACTTTTTGATACCCCTCGTATGTTTGCAGCTGGTTTTTATTTTGTTTGTCTGTCTCATGTATGGGAAGAATTGTCCATCCTATGACACTGTAAAAATGGTATTCAGGGTCAATAAACAATATTTATTTATTTATTATTATTATTATTATTATTATTATTAATTTAGGTAGGTTTTAATGTTCGGGAAATAAAATTACGATAATGTGGTAGAATCTGGGACGCGCATAAAGAAGATTCACTTCAAAAGGATTGCGAGGAAATAGCGAGAGAAACTGGGTACGAGGGAAAAACACATCGGCGTCAGGAATAAAACTAATCCCGTTTCACTAACTTGCGAAGATCGGTAATGGATCGCAGAGAACAAGTGTGGGTGCAGTGGGATAATCGCCTTCCCCCTACTGTGTTTCTGCAACAGAACTTGTGTCCTGTTAAAATAAGCTTAATCCCTGTTATTTTAATTACATGGATCCGGGCCAGAAGCAACTGATGGTTTTGTACATGGATATCACGCTGAACTGGCTTAGGTTCGGGATGAAAAACATTTAAAAAAACGGCAAGAAGCCAACTACTACACCCGGTATTCCCAGGTGATCACCCTCCAAAGTACTAACCGGACCTAACATTGCTTAAACTCGGTGATCGGACGAGAAGTGGTGCATTCAACCGAGTTGGCTGTTTAAAGTGCTCTAATGCATTTACTTATGGCTTAGTCGCATTTTGGTTGCGATTTTTGTCAATCTACAAACGCAAGTTACTCCCATGTGAAAACTGCATGGAGCGCGCCTAAAGAAGTTTCACTTCAAAGTTTAAGTGTTTAAGTGTAATTGTTGCCAACCCTAGGGTTCCTCGCCATTAGCCACTTTTACACTTTTTATGGTGAGGCTTTCGCCAAGTCCAGTGATATGCGTACAGTGTTTTGCGGGTAAATTTTGTGCCCTGTTCTAGTATTATGTTGTGTGACCTGGCAACTTACCAACAGTCTCATCCTGGTATCATGATCAGCAAAGAAAAAAAAGCTCGTCAGGTACATTCCTTTCTTATTTGAGGAAAGAGTCCAAAGATCATGGACCAAATTTCACCCCATTACACTCCATTAATAGGGAAAGATACAGTATTAACAAATATATATACACCATGTACAATTAATAGCAAGTCCAAGTTGGCTTCAACAATTCACCAGACAATATAAGTCCAAAAGGAAAATCCACTGGAGTATCTTTCCCAATGATCAAATAGAAGAATCTTCAGACGCAGTAGAAGTTTTTGGAGTTTCACTTCAAAAAGTGGATTACGTTAAATGAACGAAGTTAATACCGATGACCAGGAGCGAAACCTAAACGCATTCCGCTAGCGAAGCAGTCATAAAGAAATAAAAGGAAAACATTAAAATGTTTCCCTGTCTGTAACGATGTATACGTCGGTTTCGAAGAAATTGAAAGCGGACGAAAGCATAAATATTCAATTAAGCGCCTCTTCTTCCACATCGCCAACAGCTGCATTCGCCTTTAGATTCTTCTCTCGGGATGCTCGACACGAGAGATAAATTTCATGCGCGCACGCTCTGCCATAAAGGCCTGCCGCGTCGTCTTCCAAAAACGATATTTGCTTAAGCCTCCCCTTAATTTATTATTATTTTTTTACTACGACTGGACGCTTCATTAACTGGTGACAGCGTTGCCTGTTCCCCGAGCGCATGTCAAGAACTGTCCCATCTTGGAAAGCGCGATCAACGAGTGGTTATTTTACGTTCTTGCTTGATATCTCGAGGGGTGAGTGTCGTGTGCAGACACTGGCTGGAATGCATTACTGACTCCCGAGCATTACGACTCTTGTCGTGGTCCGTTACGGCTGTCGTGCGATGGCAAATAAGAAACATAAAGCCGGTGCATTAACCCCACAGATTACGTAGAGAACACAGGACTCAACAGCACGGTTCGTCTTCTTGATCACTTCATTTTTCACTCATAACTCAGTATCTTTATATAATAATTTGCTTGTCTCTCTATCCCGAATACTCTTTTGAACTTGAATAACTCAAAGACTAAACAAGCTTTTGCCCTCATTCCTTTTGTAATAAGTTTTATTTAGCAATAAAACCGATGAAATCATCAGTTGGTCCCACTGTATAGAATTTAAAAACTGTCTGAGACCACTGTAGTCACTCTTACAAAAACAAAATCCTCTTTCCTTTACCCTTTACAGCAGTTATCTTTAAGTTAAATCCCACATCAATATCTCTAAATAGGCCTACAAGGCTGGGACAATTCATATTGAACAGTTAGACTTTACACCAGCCGGTATTCAAATAAACCACATCAATACACTGTGATCACTGCTACCTAGTGGTTCATTTATCTGCAGATTCTCGATGCATAAAGAATCACTGCTTACAATCAGATCAAGGTATTGCTTCCTCTTGTTGCCTCTCTAACATTCTGTTGTATAATACATCCAAAAAATCTGCAAAAAGTCTTAATAAATCTGAAAAAAAAAGTCGTATGAGTGACCAATTCAACGAGTGGTTATTTTACGTTCTTGCTTGATATCTCGAGGGGTGAGTGTCGTGTGCAGACACTGGCTGGAATGCATTACTGACTCCCGAGCATTACGACTCTTGTCGTGGTCCGTTACGGCTGTCGTGCGATGGCAAATAAGAAACATAAAGCCGGTGCATTAACCCCACAGATTACGTAGAGAACACAGGACTCAACAGCACGGTTCGTCTTCTTGATCACTTCATTTTTCACTCATAACTCAGTATCTTTATATAATAATTTGCTTGTCTCTCTATCCCGAATGCTCTTTTGAACTTGAATAACTCAAAGACTAAACAAGCTTTTGCCCTCATTCCTTTTGTAATAAGTTTTATTTAGCAATAAAACCGATGAAATCATCAGTTGGTCCCACTGTATAGAATTTAAAAACTGTCTGAGACCACTGTAGTCACTCTTACAAAAACAAAATCCTCTTTCCTTTACCCTTTACAGCAGTTATCTTTAAGTTAAATCCCACATCAATATCTCTAAATAGGCCTACAAGGCTGGGACAATTCATATTGAACAGTTAGACTTTACACCAGCCGGTATTCAAATAAACCACATCAATACACTGTGATCACTGCTACCTAGTGGTTCATTTATCTGCAGATTCTCGATGCATAAAGAATCACTGCTTACAATCAGATCAAGGTATTGCTTCCTCTTGTTGCCTCTCTAACATTCTGTTGTATAATACATCCAAAAAATCTGCAAAAAGTCTTAATAAATCTGAAAAAAAAAGTCGTATGAGTGACCAATTCAACGAGTGGTTATTTTACGTTCTTGCTTGATATCTCGAGGAGTGAGTGTCGTGTGCAGACACTGGCTGGAATGCATTAACTGACTCCCGAGCATTACGACTCTTGTCGTGGTCCGTTACGGCTGTCGTGCGATGGCAAATAAGAAACATAAAGCCGGTGCATTAACCCCACAGATTACGTAGAGAACACAGGACTCAACAGCACGGTTCGTCTTCTTGATCACTTCATTTTTGACTCATAACTCAGTATCATGACATTATGATTATACTCATCGGGGTCATTAGTCCTGTAGCACATTTCTACTCTCATTTTTGTTTTCCCGGTGTTATATCATATCAGATTTATTTACTATGCTCCTAGCACTAGTTTACATGCAACTATACATGCATCTGTTCTTACGCTTTCCTGAATATAATCACCCTTTTCTCCAAAATGGTGTCAAAGACTTGAGTTCGAATCCCATCGATGACGCGAGGAATTTATGTGTCTTTTATACAACGTGGCAGTTAGTCGGTCTCAGGAGAGAACAGCATGGTTTTTTCCCTCCTAAAAACTCGAATGTTTTTTGCCCAGCAACAGCAAATCGACCACAGAACAAAAGCAATTTTATAGACATTATAGACGGCACAATATGATCTATTTCTGATGCGCTTAAAATGCTACAACAACCAACCAACCTGTTCTTACTCTTAGTTAACCTTACTTAATAAGAAAATGCATGGTCCATGTATTTGTTTCTCCATGATGACCCATATCAGCGCTTGAAATCCCCGATACCATGCTTTCTAGGTTGCTGCACATTTAATTGAAGCAGTGCAAGAATCACTTTCACCTCTGCCTGCAGCTGTAATTAATTTATTATTCTGTGTTTTCTCTTTCTGACCTACTTAACACTGGCTCGATAGCATCAGCAAATAGCCTTGCATCCCCTTCTATTATATATAGCAGGGATGGCCAACAAGCCGATCGCGGCTTTAATTTCGGTCGATCACGACGAATTTTAGATATATATATAAAAGATCCCCAGGGTCTCACATCTGATAAGTATGGGCTTGGCACACCCAGGGCCCTGAGCTGGATATCATCAGTCTCTCTTTCTTGGTGATTCCCTTCTACTTCTCTCTCTCTCAGGATAATTCAGAATTTTTTTCTTTTTTGGCTGGTGCAGCAGAAGTCCCAGGCTTCCTTGCACCATATGGCTAAATAATAATAATAATAATAATAATAATAATAATACAAGGTAATACAATACAATACAATTTATTTTTCATCAAGAGAATTTGTTTACAATAAGTGAACTTGTTAAGAAAAGTAGATTTCTTGACAACAAGTTGTAATTCTTCATTTATAACAGTTTTTGTATACAAATTTGTCATCTAACAGAAAAGACAATGGAGTCATTACACATAGTACATTCCGCACTGCAAACAGAGATAGAAATTGATCTGCATATCAGGTCTAATCTACTGTGTCATTGAGTACCAAAAATCTTCTTATTAGGAATTTTAATTTGGAGATAGAATAACTTCTCCTTAGCCTGAAATCTACACTAGCCAACAAGTTGTTTATTATATTCATTGTGTGCCTATCTCCAAATCTATTTAGTACCCTAGGGTGAGGCAAAACAATTGCTTTTGGGTTCCTTAAATTATGTGAGAAATTCCTTTGCTGATTTAGATCATCATAAATAATGCTTAGATTTTTCAAGATTAAATTTAACTTCAGTATTTGACCTGGATAAAGAATTTTATATTTCAACAAAAATTGTCTTCTCTTATTCAGGTCATTTCAAGAGTTTGTCCCCATTAAATGTTTCGAAATCCTGTTAATTAAGTTGTTTATTACATTTACTAAATAATTGAGTTGGGAGTCCACTAATGCATAATATAAGGTAACTTTTGTTCTAAGATTTAACTTATTCTTAATGTAGTAAAAAAAGTACACATAAAATCTCAGTTTTTCTACAAATTCGTTATATGCACTGCCCAACTTAGGTAGTCAATCCATAACCCAAGGTAACAATGATTTGAAACTTCTTCCACAGTTCGTTCACATTCGAAATTCTGGAAATTCTGACCATGGATGCCTTCGTGTTTATGTGATTTAATAGACGGATGAATGTCCAGGGTTTGATGAGGAGGTCTAATTACCAAAAAGTTTGTTTTTTTAAAGCCGAGTGCTAATTTATTATCACGCAACCAAGTTTGTAAATGTATTACATCCTGCTGTAAATCTTTAGCCATTTTTGTCAGGTTCTTTCCAATTGTATATAAGATTATATCATCTGCATAAATTTTTAAAAAGGAGTTCTTTATTTCTTCGAATATGTCATTTGTATAGATGTTGAACATGATTGGCCCTGCATGAGTGCCCTGAGGTACTCCTCTCTTTACATTATATGATTTTCCCATTGTATTCTCTACTTAAATTGTTATTTTTCTTTTCAACCAACGCTAAGAGTTGTTTGATTCTTCCCCTTATACCATATTTCAGTAATTTTTTTTTTTTGCAATATTGGGATATCAATTAAGTCATATGCTTTGGTCAAATCTATAAATAAGGTCATTTATGAAGTTATTGTTGTTTAAATGTAAGTTAAAAGAGTCCTCTAAATTGTGTAATAATGTCTGTGTGCCCTTCTCATATGAGAATAGAGAGTTGTTTAACAGATCATATTGATGTAAATATTTGCTTATATATCGGAAAAAATATAATTTTGTATTATCTTATTTATCTTATTTATAACTGACTGTATTGTTATTGGTCTATAATTGCCAAAGTCATCTGGTGATCCCTTTTTATATATAGGAATTACCTTAAATGAAAGTAAATTTGTAGGATAGCATCCCGACTCCAACATCCGTGCTATAAGCTCCACCAAGAGAACTATTCTTTATTTCTCTTTACTTCGATTACTGTAATACAGTCCAGTCCGTAAGATTTCTTGTTTTTTAACTGTTCTATAATCTTAAGAATCTCAGTATATTGTGGCGTTAAGACTACACAAGAGTTCACTATCTGAGGAAGACTATCTTGTTGATTAAAGGAATTTTGGTAATAATGAATATAATCTCTATTGAGATCTAATACAGCTTTGGAAACCTATTTGCAGCCGCCTCATATTGTTTGCTTTTACCAGAAATCTGTTCTAATAGTGTTTTAATTTGATTTCCCCTTGATAATTTCTTCCTTCTACTTAACAGGTTATTTATAATGTTCCATTTATCCTTTTGAGTTATCTGCTTATCATTAAAAGTTGATTGTAATAAGTGTTTTTTTTTTTTTTCTAATCATACCTGTCAGTTTATTTCTGAGTGTTTTATAATTGTGATAATGTTCAATCTTTGATGGACAATTTCTATATGCCTGAAGTATTTATCCCTTTGTACCATTAATTCTTCTATTTCGTTAGTCATCCAAGGTTTCTTAAGCTTAATCCTGCTACTCCTAGAATTTATGCTGCAAGCTGAGTGATTTACTTTTCTCTCCTCATTAAACCTCGAATTGTTTATCATTTGTATTATCTTATTTGAAAAGACATTTACATTTGTTGTGTAAGATACTTGCTCTTGTATTAACATGTTATCTATGTTCTGTTTCAGTTTACCTGTTGATAAATAATTTTTCTTCGTAACATTTGTTAATTTTATATCTTCACGTGGATGTTGTTTTGAGTACATATCCACTATTAGTGTACATGTTCTGTGATCTGAAAATTGATTTAATAGAATGTAAGAATTAGCATACTTCAACTTTATATTTGTTATAAGGTGATGTAAACAAGAACTGACTGTTATATCACCCTCCATCCTTTGTTGCCTAGTTATTCCAAAAAAGGTATGTTCAAATCCATGATTGTTTAAGATTGCAGAGTATCTGAGTATCACATTATCATTATCACAATAAATAGATTAGTCAAAATCTAAATGTTATTAATTTAAAAAGGAAATTTAGAAAGGCACTGGGATGATTTTGAAACAATTGAAGACATTGTTCAATATATTTCTTATCCATTTAATGTCGACTTAGATACGAAACAAATTGAAGAAAACATCGGAGATTTTTCACATGGAGAAAATATTACTTGAAATAGAAATTACTCCCCCGATGGTATTCTCCACTTTTCGCGGGGGGAGGGGGGGCTTGCGTGTCCCGATGACCCGGAGAGCTAAGTCGGCGGTAGCTTAGCTACTGGTAGGGCCTCCCAAGCCGGACAGGTCAAAGGGTAGGAGCCAGACTAAGAGAGATAACCCGGCCCTCCTGGTTGGGGGTTGCTGCAACGGGCTAGCTCCTGGTTCAGTGTAAAAATACACAAATGCTAAACAACCTACAAGTGAAAAATAACTTGTAGGCTGAGGAAACCCATTGTAAATGGAAATTTGAAGAAGAAACTGAAATTATTACATTGAGAAACGATATCTTCCTAAAAGCCAGATCATCAGAAAAAGACTTTTGGAAATATGTGTTGGAAATTCCTGTTTTGGTTCCACATATCTATGTGAATTGGCCTTTTCGTATCTGAAACAAACAAAGACGAAGAATCGCTCTACTCTTACGGACTTGCATACAGAAGATTCTTTACGGTTGGCCTTTTCACAGTATATCCCTGATTTTGAAAGCTTGGCAAATGACATTTAAGACACAAACTTCAACTTCACATAAATTAAAAAACGTATGAATTTAAAATAAGAATTCTGAATTGTATTTAATTTTAAAATTTATAAACAACATTTTTCGATATGTGTTGATTAACTTTTTTACCAATGTGCAATGAAATTCTTGAGATGGTAGATTGCGACACATTTTGAAGAAAAAAGTAGATCGCATCACAAGTTAAGTTGGCCACCCCTGATATATAGTATCTATTATATACAGCATCAGCAAATAGCCTTTCATCCCTTTCTATTATATATAGCATCAGCAAATAGCCTTGCATCCCCCTCTATTACACATAACGTCAGCAAATAGCCTTGCATCCCCTTCTATTATATATAGCATCAGCAAATATTTGCATCCTCTTCTATTTAAGTGTACCTATCCCTGTAAAAAACAGTCTCTCTTGTTAACAAGTACAGGACACGCTGAGAAAATTTGAACCTCATGAACCTTGCACGATTGCTCCTTGATCGAATTGAGTCTTGCGTCTGGGCAGAACTGGAGACATTTTCAAATTTAATACTCACTCGCAACATTTTTCCAACACTGCCCTGTAGTGAGTGCAATACCACACGTTCTTTGAGTTAATCGGGCTTCAAGCCCCTGACTACTAAATACGGTCGATCTGCCAACCCGTACTGGATCAGCGTGGCAGATTATGGTCCATTTCCCCCCCAACCGTTCAGGAATCTTCCATTCTGAAGTGGATTTTAATAATGGCTGCAGCTTATGAAGTATTGACACTGATCGTCGGTACCAATCAACTGAGAGCGCAGATAAACTTGCTGATTATATGAATTCGTCAAGGTGGCACTTAAATGGAGGATTATCGGAACCAATCACTTATGTACGTTGCACATACAAGTATACCTAGTTCCTTCAGCAGCAACCACTCCAATGAAGAAAGTTTATAAGAAAAGGTAAAAATTTTTATTCACATGTGAAGAAATTACAATTTGTAGGATAGATTGACAAAATAAAAAAAAAAAAAAAGCTCGGAATTAGGTGCAAGACATTCTGATGGTATTACTCCGTTATAACTGTTTTCAGCGTAAATTTATTCAAGAGATAACTGTATTGGAAGTCGCCAAATCCTGATTTTAGAGCAGCTCCGGGAACATGCTTAGGAAGAGACTGAACAAAGTAATACAAAAATCTGATTTCTTTATTTAAAAGGGAATAGCGTAACAAGTTCTGTGAAATGATAATTTTCAAAAATGAAATGGATTTTTATATTATAATCCAAGCATTTTGTTAAATCGAATATTCACCTCGCATTTTCGAGTTTCGTATTACCACGACTACACTTCATTTGTATTATTTTAAAGCAAGTGACGTACCTGTTACTTAAACAGTTTCAGTGACACTACGTCACTCTTCTACAGGGTGGTCATAAAGCCTTGCACCGGTTTTAAATTTTAATAACTAAAGATATACAATTAATATAACTATTTAGTAAAAATTATATGAAAGTTCAAGTCTTACAAAGTTTTATTCTTAATGCAGGTTTTAATTATCACACTTCAACATGGCCGCCATCACTGTTGACTGATTCGGGGTCTCCCAGATCGTGGTTTGTCATTAACTATGGTGAGACTGTTATTAACTCTCTATTTACACTCCAGTATACTAGGTGCAGCGTTTCAGTGCACCTAGTATACTGGAGGCAACTACCCAAGTAGGAGCCAACGCATGTACTACAACTAGCTTGCAGATCATTGTTATCATCTGGTTAAAATCCATCACGTTGCTTAATGGAAGTTTGAAGTGGAGAAATCCATATTTATTTTCTCTCTCTCTCTACGGCAAAGTTCCAACAACGCCATCTGTTTCGTTATGCAGTATGCTTGGTGTTTTTTAAGGTTATGATGGGCAACATGTCAAGATCCAGCATTCCTTTCTTTTCGAGAGTATAGCTCTAAAACGGTTTTGTGGACCCTTCGCTAAATAGTCAACCGAACCGAATCTATTCGCAACTCTCTGGAGGCAACTGGATCAGCTAGTGTATAATTTTGGCGCCTCTACTAGTCCGAGTAGTGTGCATGCGTGGAACATTGCTAAGGCTACATTACGCCAAGCAGCTGGTATATTCTTGCTATGTAAACGCTATAAATAAAAATTTCAATAAGTAATTCATACAACATACCCCCCACTCCCCGTCACTTAAATGTATTATGAATAACCAAACCAATAGAGCAAAGTTATCTGCGAAAAGGTCTAAACCTGCCCAAAAACTTCCCCATTCATTTCGCAAATATACATCGTGTCGATTCCAATCTCAATGATGTCCATTTCCACCTCAAATCTGCCAAACCCCCACTTACGTTTTCCTGACAGATCTCAAAAATCGGTTGCTTCAATCATTACTCATTTCATTTGCCTCAGCTGCTCGCTTTGTGACTCCTTTCGCTTCAAATAGTTCTTGTCAGAACTCTAATAGTTCTTGTCAGACTTCCTAATTTGGAATATCCCCTTTTTTTAACTTCTCTGGCTTAAAATCTCTCGACCCCATTCCATTAAATTCATCTGTAGCCTGGATGTATTATTCTCCCAACTCCACTTATCTCTTGGACCTCTTTGACTTCTTTTCTTTGAAACTCGACTTCCTGCAGTATAACTTTCGTAACGGTGAATTAATTTTCTTTGGTAATTTAATGCTCACAACTCAACAGTTGGATTAAATTTTCTACTTACGGGTGGGGGTGGCAAGCTTATCGAATTGTTGTTGTTGTTGTAGGCTTTAGGCATATACCATACTGCGCAACATACAGTGGCGAACAAAAAACTGCATCACTTGTGAATTTTGCAAATAATGTGTTTTGCGCTGCATTATGGGTTTCAGAAATGTTCGAAATGCATTTGTTAGATGGGATATACGTGTGTATATATATATATATATATATATATATATATATATATAAGAAAAGATTTTCAACTATTATTCTTAATGTATTAATTTCATAAAAGAATTTACTTTTATTTGGATTGTTTGTAATACATCAGTCCTGACATATACAACTTCGTTGGTATTGCTTAACGACGCCAACAAAATAGGGCTTCTTCTGGTACATCGATCACGTTCCACGTTTTGTACGCAGGTGGAGAAGAACATTCAGCAGTAAATTCTGGAGGAAGTTTTCCGCTCTTTTTCCTTTGAACTATCCATTTAATACGACAGTCACAACTGATAGGATTTCCTAGGACAAAGATACTGTTATCAGTTGATTGGTAAATAATTAATGATTATCGTTATGTTGATATTCTCTCCTCCTCCTTACCCTCCCCTCTCTCTTTCTTACTCTGCGTACGGGTAAAAATTATAAAATTTACGAACCGCTCATTAATTTACCGAATTTGCTCATTAATAAAACGTCTTATTTTCAATAATTAATAAAACATCTTCTTTTTAATAATTAAATTGAATTTTTTAATAAGTTTATATAATAGTACAGAGAGCATTACATTGTGTTTAGGAAATGCGTAAGAAAGCTTTTTTTTGTTTTAAATTGAAACGCAGGATAAGGCAGATATTTGTCATATTTTAAGAAGTGATTTCCGAAATACTGTATTAATTTTCGAATTTTCTTCAGCCTTCACACACGCACACATACATTATTAAATTTCTTTACGGTCAATTAACTTTTTGCTCTTTAAGCTGTTTTGAGTTTTTTTCGACATATATGCTGCATGAAGTTGGTGGCCTCTGTGTAGCAAAATAGATCCTTCATTTCATTTCATGAGATCTTTGAGATCACGTAATAACAGGAGTGCACTAAAAATTGTGGTCTTCAAACTTAGTAGTCTTGTTCCAACTAAAACTGAAGGCTTTAAACAGTTTAAGCAGAAGTGGGATCTACATAACGGGAACATACTACAAACTAACAGGGATTAGAAAGAGTTCTTAAGTAATATTTACCACACTTAAAAAATCTGTCTACTGTTATTTGTGCCTAGTAATAATTCTTAATAGCTCGTTTTAATCTCTGTTAAAATTTATCTGCATGTCCTTATTTTAGATCCCAATTTTACTTTTTGAGACTGAGCTGTTGGTTCGGTATAGTTGTTAAAGAACATAGAGAGTGTTCCCATGTTCTTTTATGTGCTTTTTGCCCCAGAATTATGGGTTTCCCTTCTCACTTAGCTATTCAGTTGGCCTTTGAATTTCTTAAAACTGTCAGCCAGCGAAGGCAACTTGTTCCAATAATCAACCACTTATTAGCTAAAAGAAATCTTCCTGCAATCTAGTCTAAACCTCTTCCCTTTTAATATGAATTTATCGACCCTATTTATGGAATTCTTTATAACAGTGAAATTTCTGACTTCATTCATTCATTTTACTTGCCCCTCTCAGAGAATTATAAACCTCGATCAGATCCCTTCTCAGTGCCTGGTTGCCCACCTCTGTAGCCCACATAAACGAAGTCTTTTTTCTAAGCCTCCCTTTTGTCGATCTCACCATGCCAGTTGCCTGTCTTTGGCATTGGAAAGGTTACCTCATTGGAAGGTAACCGTTCCATTGAGGTATCCATAATTAGATTCAAAATTCGGTCTTTCAATTGTCTTATACAGTGGGATTACACTTAGAAACCAGGCACCTCCGACGTAACTTGATTGAGATTTATAAGGCTCTGAGAGGGATTACTAAAATGAATGAAGGTGGAATTCTGATTGTTCTACAGAATTCCAGAACTAGGCATGATAAATTCAAATCACAGGGTTTGAGGTTTAGATTAGATTATAGGAAGTTTTCTTTTAGACAACGAGTCGTTGATAGCTGAACAAGTTGCCCTCGCAGGTAGTACAAGCATATGTACTACCATTAGAATAAGCAAGTAAGCGAGCTTATACAGCGTCAGCCAAAAAAAAAAAAAAAACTCTTCCCATTTCACCCATCCATTGGCTCCAAAACTTTGTCTAGTTATTCCTTGAATTTATTTTAGCTATCAACTTCCACAACGACAGATGGAAGTTTGTTCCAGCAATCAACCACCCGCTGGCTAAAGGCAAACTTCCGCACATCTCTACATCTGTCTTTTATCAATTTGAATTTATGCCCATTAGGTTCGTAATCTGAACAAGAGGAAGAGTTCAATCAACATTGAGCCTGCTCATACCATTCAATGCCTTATACACCTCAATCAGATCACCTCGCAGGTGCCTAGTCTCCAGACACTGCAATTTACAGAACTTAAGCCTTTCTTGGTAAGAGGATCCTTCGTTCCCCTCATGAATTCTGTTGCCCTTTTCTGCACTCGTTTTAGCAACTCTACATCCTTCCTAAAGTGAGGCCTCCGACCTATATGCAGTACTGAAGGCGTGGCCTGACAACTGCCTTATACACCCTCCTTTTCCCTACTATCAAAATTCCTGTATATCATTGATAATACCCATGACCTGCTCTGGCAGCCTGTCTGCACTGCTCAGAAAACGCTTATCTGACTGCACAATTACCCCCAGGTGTTTTCATTCTCTACCTCCCTGAGTGTAGTACCACAGAGTTGGTACGTTTGTCTGGTGTCAATGTTAAATTTCAGTTGCCACTTCTCAGCCCATCTGCTCAACTTTTCTAGATCCTGTTGCAGTAACATACTGTCATTACTATCATTAACAACCCTGCCAGCCTTTATATATCTGCAAACTTGGACATTAAGCCTAATATACCTTCATCAATATCATTGATAAAAATACAAAACAACAGTGGACCCAACACCGAACCCTGTGGGACTCCACTAATAACATTAGTCCACGAAGAGCAGTGTCCATTGATTACTACTCTGTGTCTTCTTGCACTCAACCATCCTTTTATCCATTCTAGCAACTTACCCTTAATACCATTCTGCTCCAATTTGTACAGCAGTCTTCCATGTGCAACAGTGTCAAAAGCTTTCCTGAAATCCAAGTATATGATATCAAAATTGTTTTTTGCATCCAGTTTCATTGTGACCACATCATAGTATCCAATCAAATTGGCCAGACAAGACCTTCTCTTAACAAACCCATGCTGTGTCTGAATTATTGCTGCAGTCTTGTCTAGATGATCCTGCAATGCATCTTTAACCAGTGACTCCATTATTTTACCAGGAACAGAAGTTAAACTAACTGGTCTGTAATTACTCGTGTCACCCTTTGATCCCCCCCCCTTTGTGAATTCGGGATTCATTTGCATATCGCCAGTCCGTGGGGACCTCCCCTGAGTCCAAGGATGTTTTATAATTATGGCTGAGTTTGCTTACTTCCTTTTCAGCCTCCGTTAATATAACTGGATAGATTCCAACCACCCCAGGTGCCCTTCTTATGTTTAACTTCAACAATTTCTCCTCTATTTAACCTTCAGTTATTAGTTGAGGCTGATAGAATAAATTCATGATACAACTGGATACTGTGCGAGGAGGAAAGTATAATCTGTGTTTTCTTATCTACTTGTTTGTTTTTTATTTAAAACCAGTGCCGCAAAAACGTGTGGCTTCGTTGCACTGTATAGTGAGTACTATTACTATTATGACCTACCTATCTCTACAGGAATTTGTTCGAAACATCATCGATAGGACAATATGTGCTTTACTGGCCACCAATTTACACCGCTCAGAAAACATCATATCTGCCTATATCATTACTCTACCGTTTTTAATTCAATTCCTCCAAGTGTATGAGTTATTTTGGGGTTGCTGTGCCTCAAGTGTAAGACCTTGCATAACTGCCAATTTTCTTATCATTCTTGAAGTCTGATCGTTTCATAAATAAATAAATTTTCTGTTTACGCTCCTGGACGACCACACGGTATCCTGGAGGAGTGCTTCTTTGCACTGATCACTAACAACTCTCCCAATATTTACATCAACTGCAAATTTTGACACGACACCGTTTTTAAAAATAAATATAAATAAATAAAGTTCTTGTTTATATTCCAGCCCGACCACCAGGTTAGTGGAGTTTACAGTAAATCAATCGATACAAATGTTAAATCGTATTTAGCAGTCACGGGCTTGAAATCGGTCCACTCAAAGAGCGTGTACTATTACACTCGCGCCGCTCCTGACCACTCGGCTATGTAAGGCAATCTCTTTGTTGATGTCGTTTACGAAAATCAGCAAACCCGGGGCTTTTCCACCCGGTGTGAGGAGGACGGTGACGATACGAACCCCAGGCAGTACTAGAGAAACCAACCCACAAGCTGTACCGGGACCTCGCAATAATAACGACAACACAATCGCGCACAACAGAGTGGACATAACCCTTGTCGACAAGAAGGAAACGGCTATATATCTGATTCACATAGCAGTGCCCAACACTGGCAATCTCCAGAATACCTATGAAGAAAAATCTGGAAGTACACGAACCAAAGATAGGAGATCAAAGGGATGTGACATATGCAACAAGTAATGACCAACCCGATCATCGTGTCAGCCACTCGTATGGTGCCAAAGACCCTACATAACAGTCTAGCAGCATTAGGTCTCCAAGAGAACACCTACACGGAACTCCAGAATGTCGCGATCCTTAACAACTGTAGAATACTCAGAGAGTACCTCGGTCAACAGTAACACCAGACATAACAAGCACCATGAAAGAAGTCGCCCAGGATGAGGTGGGTGCGACATAGCAGGGCAAAAGACAAATGAGTACTTTCGTAATGAAACTTTTTCATTGAGGTAAGACGGACTTTGCAATGAAAATGAAGGCTGAGTGCCGCCCTCCTGGGAAATGTAGTTGTCCCAGTCTTCCTCTAACTGAGGATTAAGACGACGAATCATTACAGTGGTAATACCCATAAACAGGGACGTGCTGGAGAAAGTATGGTAGGAATTCGATTATCGACATGATGTGTGCCTTGTGACACTGGGTGACATTGAAAGTTTGAAGTTTTTACGATTGGGGCATATTAAATGATTGTAGGCGCATTGGTTACTTCACAATAAACATATGGAAGTACTGTATATCATTCTTTATGAATTGACCCGTATATTGAAGTGGGATCTGCTTAAAGATGTAACTACTATTAAGGGTAAAGGAAAAGGATTTTGCTTCCGTAAAGGACTACAGTAGTTATAGGCAATTTTTAAATTCCCTTAAGGACACTAATTCATGTTACTGACTACAAATTGTAAATGGGAAGATTTCAGGGAAATTATCATGGAAGTTTTTTGTTTTTAAGTAAATAAATGGACGTTAGATAAACTGGTGAGACTAGTAGCAGAGAAGAAAAATGCATGAGATGGTTATGACTCATCAGGGGACACAGAAACATATAGTCAGTACAGACTAGTCTGCAATTACGTCACTAACCGAATTAAGAAAACTATGGCAGATTATGAGAAGCTTTAGCTGAGAATGCAAATAAAATTAGGAAAGAATTCTTTGCTTATGTTAACACTAGAAGGAAAGGGATGAACCATATTGGCCAGTTAGATAATGATGACCTGTTCGGGTTGCTGATAAAGTAAGTAAATATTTATATCTATATTAACAGTAAAGAAGTTTTTACGGATGGGGATATGAGAAGTAAACCAAGTTGTACCGTGAGAGCTAAGTGATTTTGTGATAACTGAGAAAGTGAAAGAGAAATTATTGAAGTTAAAACTAAATAAGAACCTAGACCTGATGGGATATACCCAATTGTATTAAAGGAAGCAGCAACAGAGGTAGCAGGCCTTTGGAAAATTATTAGAGAATACTTGGATTCAGGGGAGGTCCCTATGGATTGCAGATGTGCAAATGTTTCTCCTATTCTCAGAGGTAGGGGAGATGAAAGGACGAAGTAATTATAGACCTGTTAGCGTGACCTATTAGATTTCTAGAGAAAATAATGGAGCCAGTGACTAAAGAAGTATTACTGGATCATCTTGATAGATAATGTAGTTATGAGGAAATCTTGTCTGACCATTCTGACAGTAACAGAGGAAGTATATGCAAATATATATATATATATATATATATATATATATATATATATATATATATATATATATATATATATATATATATATTTACATCATATACTCGTAGTTAGATTTGAGTAAAGCTTTTGATACTGTTCGACATAAAAGACTGCTATAAAAATTATAGCATTTTGGAATTAGGGACACGTTACGTGCCTTAGACAAAGAGATGGTTGAGTGGCAGAAGATAAGAGGGCATTTATAAATAACACGG
Source organism: Mastigoproctus giganteus (assembly GCF_048544385.1). Classification (NCBI taxonomy): domain Eukaryota; kingdom Metazoa; phylum Arthropoda; class Arachnida; order Uropygi; family Thelyphonidae; genus Mastigoproctus; species Mastigoproctus giganteus. The sequence goes on along the minus strand of NC_143582.1, from coordinate 228,933,357 downwards.
GGTGGTTGAGTGGGAGAAGACAGAGAGTGGTAATCAATGGACACTGCTCATCGTGGACTAATGTTATTAGTGGAGTCCCTCAGGGCTCAGTGTTGGGTCCATTATTGTTTTCTGTATTTATAAATGATATTGATGATGGTATATCAAGCTTAATGTCCAAGTTTGCAGATGATACAAAGGTTGGCAGGGTTGTCAAGGACACTACTGACACTACACTGCTGCAACAGGATCTGGAAAGGTTGAGCAGATGGGCTGAGAGGTGGCAAATGAAGTTTAACATTGACAAATGTAAAGTACTACACATGGGAAACAGCAACCCCAGGGCAACGTATCAACTCTGTGGTACTACATTGACAGTGGTAGAGAATGAAAGGGACTTGGGGGTGATTGTGCAGGCAGATATGAAGTTCTCTGAGCAGTGCAGACGGGCTGCAAGAGTAGCTCATGGAGTATTGTCAATGATATACAGGAATTTTTCCAGCAGGGATAAGGAGGTGATTATTCCATTGTATAAGGCAATGGTCAGGCCACACCTAGAGTACTGTATACAGGTCTGGAGGCCTCATTTCAAGAAGGATGTAGAGCTGCTGGAACGAGTACAGAGAAGGGCAACAAGATTAGTGAATGGAACAAAGGGGTGCTCTTACGAGGAAAGGCTTAAGTTTTGCAAATTACAGTGTCTGGAGACTAGGCACCAGCGAGGTGATCTGATAAAGGTGTATAAAGCCTTGAATGGTTTAAGCATGCTCAATGCTGATGGGATTCTTCCTCTAGCTCAGAAAAATCACCTGAGAGGGCATAAATTCAAATTGAGGAAAGACAGATGTAGGATAGACGTGCGGAAATTTGCCTTTAGCCAGCGGGTGGTTGGTTGGTGGAACAGATTGCCATCCCTTGTGGTGGAGGTTGACAGCCTAAATAAGTTTAAGGCTCAGCTGGACAGGTATTTTGAACGAACAGAGGGGCGAAGTGGAAGTGGGTTTTTTTTTTTTTTTTTTGGCTGATGCTGCATAAGCTTGCTTTCTTGCATCAAATGCCTCTACTAATGCTAATGCTAACACTAATTCTTGGACTGATGTTATTATTGGAGTTCAGCGCTGTTCACTTTACTGTTTTCATTATTTATTTACGATACTGATGAAATCATATCAAGCTTATGTAAGTTTGCAGATGATGTAAAGTTTGGCAGGATGGTTACTGAAAAGAATCTATCCTACTGCAACAATACCTAGAAAAATTAAGCTGGTGTGGGGCTGAGAAGTGGCACTTGAGGTTTAACATTGAGAGATGCAAGGTGGTGAAGCATGAAAGATATCTAAAGGTGACTGTGTTGTCCAGCGTAACTGAGCGGTACAGACAGGCTGCAGCAAACAGACAAATCGACTACAGAATACAAGTAGTTTAGAAACACGATATGCTGACGCCTCGTGGCTTTAGTTGCTTCGATGTTTCACATATACAATTACGCGCGCACATACATAGTACAGTATATTGTATTTGTGCAATATAGAGATTAACTCGTACCTTTTTATAGGAAATTATTAATTTAGAAATTAATAATCTCTATATTTCACAAATAGTATTAAAGTAGGAAGGATTGAGCTTTATTATTCTTATACATTTTGAAATAGTATATTGTATTATCTTTCTCCAGAAAACAGGGTGCTCTTATGCAGTACTATGTGCGATAAGTTGGGTACAAAAGCACAATATTTTGCGGCTTTTTATGACTACTCGAAATCTGAAAATTCCGATATCCCATAAAGATAACGTCCTGAGGTTTGCTGGGTTTCGGTAGTTCGACGAATATGATAGTATTTTTTTTTAATTTAGAATTTAGGTATATTCTGTCAGAAAGAACCTGTGGTCGGTTTGCCTGTTTTGCTGAACAAAAAACTTGAGTTTTCGGGGAAATCAGTGACGAGAGGTAGAACCTACCAAAATTCCTTCCTTCCCTCTCGACTGGAATTCACCCCATTTCTTTTCCACATGATGTGGAGGAACAGTGATCTGATCGCAGAGATTGTTAGAGATTGTTCTAAATGCGGACTGGCAAGGGAGGTAAAAAAAGATTTTCTGGGCTATTCGTTGTGGTACACCGAATTGGATGCTCACTAGAATTATCCCTTCTTCAAAATTCGATTTTGAAATCTCATTTGTCCCTGAATTGTGGAGAAACTTTGAAAATAAAGTTCCTCTGTTTTTATTTTATGCTGCCGATTACGTTGCTACTATAAACAAATATTTTTAGTATTTTTCTTCTATTTTTATAAAAGTATAAAATTATTTTTCAAACTGAAAAATACAGGGTGGACCAGGTTGAATAATTCATTTAAATGTCATAACATCGTGTATTAATAAAGTATTGTGGCCATGGATATTGATTTCAAGATTTATATTGTACAAATTATTCCTCTGTAAACTGACAAACGCACCGTGTATTTTAGCACTTTCATTTTCCAATACAGTGATATTTCAGATTGAATGATGGGTAAGGTTCAGCTACGTGTTTGAAGAAAGTAGAAATTAGTGAAACGCTTAATATTTTAATTAGATCGCTGAACAGATTTTGTTCTGTTCGAATTAAAATTACTGTACGAATACTGAAAATGCTCTTAGAGTATGCATATGTAAATTACTAAGTTTCTCAGATTCACCTACCTCTGAAATGCAGTTCTTTAAACTGGTTTATAACAGGCGCAAATAATTGCTCATTTATCACCATAAACAAGTTCCTTGCCAGGTAGACCCTTTCCAAAGCTGGTACATTAGTGAAAAAGTCCACGGGAAGAGACTGCAGCCTGTTATAACTTAAATAAAAGGTCAGTTGCAGTTAGTAATTTCAAAAAATGCGATTATAAATACTCTGAAACTTCATCTGAAAGTTTGGCCAAAAGGTTAAAATCGATAGATAAATCTGAAAATTTAATTTCATCTATTATAAGGTATTGAACAGCAGCACCAACAAAAATGTAATCAGGTTGAGAAGCAATCTGAATATGACACAAATCGGATTGTCAAGAAAAGTCCATCAATCAAGTACATACCATATGACACATGCTTTGGTCCCATAACAGTCGAATTCTATTTTATTTATCAATTTCAATTAACCCTATGCAATGGCTAGAGATATGCAACAGATATTGTTTTATGAATTTAGCAAGTTCTACTATGTGCATTAATTTTGATGAGCTTTATATAATTACACTGGTTTACAAAACTTAAGGACCAGTCAGGTTTTCACCTGTAGCTTCTCATAGGAGTGGCCAGGATATGGGAAAAGCATACCAAAGAAACCTCGTGAGGCACAGAAATAATGAAGTAAACAACACCGACACAACAACGGAAACAAAACGGTACAGAGGGACTTTATTCAAAAATGGCAACATAGCACTGGCTGCCTTGATACAGATGCATCACTGCCAAAGATGGAACAAAGGGAAGACGTGGTCCTCAGTAGGAGATATGGCCAACCCTAATGTCGATGCAGGCCTGTCCATACTTAGAACAATGTTCTTAATAAGTTCTTGCGGTAACATCGTCCATTTCTCTGTCAGCGCCATCTTCAGCTGGTGAACATTTTCTGGTGGGTGTGGACGTGCCGCTAGGCGTATCCCCAAAGCGTCCCATCTGTTTTCGATGGGATTTAGATCGGCTGAAATGGGCAAGCCAATCCATATGAACAATGTCCTCGCTTTCCAAAAGCATATCACAGCTGCAGTGCGATGGGGTGTGGCGTTATCATCCATAAACACGAACTCAGGGCCAATGGCACCTCGGAACAGACGCACATGGGAAGGATTACCTCAGTGCAGTAGCGTGCACCGGTTACAGTACCACCTTCCAGTATCTGTAATTGTGTAGGTGCATTCCAGATAACGCCTCCCCAGACGAGAACACCTCTACCGCCATATCGATCCCTTTCTGTGATGTTTGCGGGATGATACTGTGTGCCAACCTCTCGCCAGATTAGCTGACGCCAGAATCGCTGCTGAGACTGAATCTACTCTCAGCAGTAAAGAGTACTTTACCCCATTGCGCTGCTGTCTAGTCCTTGAGTTCGATGCACCACTGGAAACGGTATCTCCAGTGGGCAGGGGTTAAAGGGACAGCGTAGTGGCCGTCGGGCAAACAGTCCACCTTTGTGGAGTCGCCTGGCCACAGTAAACCGCGATATCTTGCGTCCTGTGCTCCTGTGCAACTGGTTTGCAATGGATCCCGCTGTCTGGTGTCGGTCCTTCTTGGCCTGTAGGAGTATATAGCAGTCATCATTGGGCGTTGAGTTGCTTTTCGTGGACGACCACCAGTGGTCCTTCGAACAGCTGTATCTGTCGTTGTGAAGGCTGACCACGCACGTGAGACGATGCTATGGGCGATATCGAACTCTGCATCCACACTCCTCGCACTTCGACCTTCCTCGAGCTTCCCAATTATTGGACCCCGAGTAAAGTCATCCGGATGTTTTCTACTGGCCATTTCGTTGTAGCACTGTATGAAACCGATGGGACGTCTGTAAGAATCGTGCTCACCATTCGGTAATTTGCACATAAATACTGAAGTGCTGCTTTTATTTGTTTACTTGAGTCCTGTCATCACGATTCAAATTTTTGCATGTGTACCAGCATTCTATTGAACGGTCACAGTTATGCAAATTGACACCACAGGCTGTTTCGTTTGATAACCTTTAGAAATAGTGTTGGTCCTTAAGTTTTGCACACCACTGTATTAATATTCTTAGTTATTGAAAAACTGTTAATTTCTATACTATAAAGAATTGCATTACATAATATAAAAAAAAAATAATAAAATAAAATGCAATGCCCCATCATAAAATAAACACACATGCAAGAAATGATTCAGTTATAGCCTTGGGCATAATTTCATTTCAGTTCTGTTCTGTGTATTAGTTACTGAATCCAATCTAACAAATACTGTTGCCAAATGAGAAATGTTCAACGATGTAATTTTAGAAACCAATTATCTTTTATACCTTTAAAGAGTTCTTGTACAAGGCCTCGATCAAAATGGATGACCACTAAACTTATGAAGTGTACTAACAAAAAAGGTTGCATGTTATGAATTAAAAATAAAGTTAGTGTTGAATAAGAAATGCTACGACTGTCCAAGAATAGGCTTTGGGAAAAAAAGGAGGCTTAAGGGCAATAGTAACGAGTTTTCGCATTAAAAAAATCTGTCATATTAGGGCCACTCTGAGAAGAACTTATCTACCCATTTGTATTATGTCCATAAATTGCGTGCGTTTTCTGGTCGGTTTGACTGTTTTTTTTCTGAATTAAAAAAAAAAAACCTAGTTTTCCTGTGGGCAACATTGCTATCTTTGCTTGAGACCGAAGAACTGAGCTACGGGGTTTGAAGAAAAGCCCATAGAAGTTCATTGCCTTATTGACGAGATTCGAAGCTGGGCATTTTCCACCTATTACCGGGAGGGAAAAGGCCCAGCTTCATAAGTATGGTGGTTATAACCACCATGCTATCTGCCAGAACCGAATTTTCGCGTATATGAATAGTAAAAGGAAGAAGCTGATCTATATTAACTAACTGCAACATTTCTTTAGTCAAACTAATGGTCATTAGCAGATAGCCATTGAGCTAAATAACATATTTTCTGAGAATCTTGTTTTCAACAAATGCCTGCTTGAAGAAATTTTTCCCTTGCCTTGGAAGGATTCTCTTCTTAAGATCATTTTGAAGTCACCTGAAAAACCTAAAAACTGAGCCCTCTTCTTATCGTCCAATTGCTCTTCTTCCAGGTTTGGGCAAGGCCTATGAACGCATGCTTTCACAGCGAATATTGCAATATATGCAAGAAAATTTGGGGTTCTCAAATAAACAATATGGCTTTACTTCTGGTCATGGTACAGACCATGACCACCCTTTTCTTCCCTTCACCAATCTCGTTGCCCTTCTGTGCACCCGATACAGCAAATCTAAATCCTACCTGAAAAGGCCTCCGGTCCTATATGCAGTATTCAAAGCTTTCCCAGGTAGCAAAGTTGGTAGAATCGCCATCCTCCTCCTCACACCGGGTGAAAAACACTTAAGTTCGAATTTCATCAATGATGCGAGGAATTTTTATTGGCCTTATTTACAATGTGCCTGAGTTAGCCAGTCTCAGGTGGGGGCAGCATTGTTTTTCTCCTGGGAACTCGAATTGTTCAAACAGCAAACTGACCACAGAAACATGCAATTTACAGACATTATATACGATGCAATATGGTCTTAGCTGCTGATTCGCTTAAACCCTTAACAACAACAACAGCAGCAACACTCGAGATGCGGCCTAACTATTGCCCTGTACAGTGGGACAATTAGCTCCTTATCCCGCTAGCAAAGTTTCTGTATAAAATTAACAAAACCCCATGAACTATTCTAGCAGCCTGACTGCCTTGCTCAGAAAACTTTATATCTGACTGCACAATTACTTTCAGCCCGGTCTTTTTCATTTTCCACTGTCCTGAGTGTAACACCATATAATTTGTACATTAATATGGGATTACTCCTGATAATATGCAGTACTTTTCATTTGTCAATTAAACCTCAACTGGAATTTCTCAGTCCATCTGCCTATTTATTTTTTTAAATCGTGTTGCAATAACTTACCATGATTAATGTTATTAACTACCCTGCCAACCTTTTTGGCATCTGCAAACTTAGACATTAAACCTGATATACATCCATCAATATTATTAATAAATATAGAAAATAACAATGAACCCAGTCTTGAGCACTGAGGTACTCCACAGATAACATTAGACCATGAAGAGCAGTGTCCATTAATAATCACTGTCTGTCCTCTTCCATTCAAACATTCATTTATCGAGATCAGTAACTTGCCCTTAATTCCACACTGCTCCAATTTGTGTAGCAGTATCCAAAGACTTCTTGAAATCCAAGTATGTGATGCCCTCGTGGGTAAGACAATTGGTGGGATCGCTGTCCTCCCCACAACGGGCGAAAAAGACCTCAGTTCGAATCTCGTCGATAACGCAATGAATTTTTACAGGTCTTTTTTTCACAACGTGGCTGAGTTAGTTCGTCTCAGGCGAGGGTAGCTTGGTTTTTTTCTCCTGGAAATTCGGGTTTTTCGTCCAGCAAACAGATTAAAAAATGACCTCAGAACGCATGCAATGTACAGACAGTATACACGGAGCAACATGGCCTTAGTCGCCGATGCTCCGAAAACCTAACAACGTATATGATATAAAAATAATTTTTTACATCTAGTTCTTTTGCCATGGTATCATAGTATCCAATCAGATTGGACAGACAAGACTGTCCCTTAACAAATCTATGCTGTCACTGCAGTATAATTGCATTCCTGTCTAGATGGTCCATTATTACTTCTTTAAGCAGAGAATCCATTCTATTTCCTGGAACAGAAGTTTAACAAACTGGTCTGTAATTACTCATGTCACAAAGAATGTTCTCTTTTGATTCCCCCTTTGTGAATTGGGGATACATTTGCACATCTCTAATCCATAGGGACCTCCGCTCAATCCATAGATGCTCTCATTTTTTTTTTTATTTATTTATTTATTTTTGATGTAAACCCCAAACACGAGAGGTATTAGAACCTATAGTACTTTTTTTTTTTTTTTTTTTTTTTTTATGAGAACCCCAAACTTAGTACCGTGCTTGGGTTGGAGATTGAAAAGACGAAAGAAGATATTTGTTGACATTGGACTTGAACTTCTGTATACTGTAATTTTCAGGAAATACGTATGAAGGAAGGTTGTTCCAGAAAACGGAAGTCGAATGAATAAATGAGGAAGATGAAAAGTTGGATCTGTGGGTTTGAAGTTGGACACTAAATGGATGTTGGCTGGTGGCGGTGTTCGGACTGTTTTGAAAGAGAGAGCGGGAATTATACAAGCCAATTCAGAAGAACAGTGCCCATGGAAGTATCTGTAGAAGAGGCATGCAGCAGAAACAGTACGTCTATGAGAAAGCGAGTGGAGAGACTCTGTTAGAGATGAATCATTAATTAACCTAACTGCCCTCTTCTGAATGGAATCAAGAAGCCTGAGAGAAGTTTTGGGGGCACCATCATAGATGTGGGAACAATATTCCATGGCAGAGCGGATTTGCGATTTATACAGAGTGAGCAGCTGTTTGGAAGAAAAATAACGTCGAGAGCGAAAGAGAAAACCAAGTTTTTTAGATGCAGAGGAAGCAATATTTGTAATGTGCTTGTGCCAAGAGAGATCAGAAGTCAGGGTAATCCCCAAAACAGATATCATTTTGCCTAGAAATCGGATTGTCACCAAGCAGAAGAATCCTTTTTTGCAAGACATAAGACAAGACTGAGTTTTAGAAGGGTTGAAATCAACTAAGTTGTCTTTGTCCGGTAGAGAATCACCCGGAGATGTGCATTTAAGGAATTGGTAGCAGATTTTCGAGAAGTTGAAGCTGATTGAACAGGGCAAGGTTTCTCAAAATGGAAAGTGGAATGAAATGTGCTATCATCGGCAAAACTATGGATAAGATTTCCAGTCAATGGAAGAAGGTCATTAATATACAAGAGGGAAAGAGTGGGGGAAAGAACTGAACCTTGGGGGACACCGGCATTAGCGGAGAAGTTAGAAGACAGAGAGCCATTTACCATCACCCTCGGTGAGCGATCAGAGAGAAAACTGGATAACCAATAACAGAAAACAGTTGGCAAACCATAAGATGAAAGCTTGTTTAGAAGACCTTTATGCCAAACAAGATCGAAAGCCTTCGAGATGTCAAGAGCAAGTACTTGTGTTTCACCGAACCTTTCCATTGAATTAGTCCATAAATGGGTAACATAAGCAGAATATCACCAGTGGATCGACACTGACGGAATCCATACTGGCGATCGTTGATCAGATGGAAGATTTCTAGGTAGTTTAAGAGATGTCGGTTAATTGATTTCTCCATTACTTTATAAAGAGTAGAAGTAATTTAAATGGGACGATAATTGGATGGGAGGGATTTGTCACCCTTTTTAGGAACTGGCTGGCTATGAGCAAATTTCCAAGGAAAAATACCTTTGGAATAAGAAAGTGAAAAAAGCGGCAAAGAATAGGAGTAAGTTTAGGAGCACAGGTTTTGAGAACAAGTGGAGAAATACCATCGGGACCTGGAGCTGTCTTAGCATCAAGATTTTCAAAATCCTTCTGACATAATTTTGACGGAAGACCACAGGAGGCATTGAATGGAGCGTGTTGGGAATGGTGGGAGGTGTTTTACCAAGATCATTAATACATGAGTTGGAAGAAAAATGGGATGCTAGCAGGTCAGCTTTATCCTTGGCTAAAGTGACAACAGAACCATCTGGTTTCGACAGAGGTGGGACAGAGATGGGCAAAAGTTGCGGCCAATAGCTTTGGCAAGAGACCAGAATGCTCGGCTACCATTAGGGCAAGACGTTTTCTACTCTTAGCCTGTTCAAACTCTGGTTTGGACTGATTAATAACTGCTTTACAATTGTTGCGAGCTTTGGTGTAGGCAGAAAATGAAACTGAAGAATTGGAAACAAGCCAATTACTATATGCAACATTCTTCTCTTGAACAGCCTTAGCACATTTATTGGAAAACCAAGGTTTAGATAAAGGACGAGATTTTAAAGTGGGGTGTGGGATAAAGGATTCCATTCCTGCAAGAATAATTTCACTGACAAGATGTGAGCAAATGTTGACATCAGAAGTTTTGAAACGGTAATCCGACCAAGGAAAAGAAGAAAAGAAATCTCGCAGGTCATCCCATTTTGCCTTCTTGTGACGCCAAACAACACGGGGTTGGGAATAACCATGAGATATAGGATCCATTGAAGAAGTGACAATCACCAAGTTGTGATCTGAAGTGCCTAAAGGACTTCTCACTTCGACCGTGTACTTAGAAGGGTTGTTTGTGAGAAAAAGATCAAGCGTGTTGGCTGTATGATTAGGATTGTCCGGTATTCTTGTAGGTAAATGAAAAATCTGTGCAAGGTCATTAGTAATTGCAAAACCCTCCGCATCTCGACCAACTTGGTCGGTGTGACTAGAAAACGGAAGCCAGCTGGACTTATGAATGTTAAAATCACCAAGGAAAATTACCTCACTCTTAGGAAAGTTGGATTGGAGAAAGTCAAGTTGCAAAGAGAGGAAGTCAAAGAGCTCTAAGTGATTAGTGAAGTTGGGAGAACGGTAGAGACAACAGATGAATTTGACACCATAAGGTAGAGAGATTTTAAGCCAGAGAAGATCAAAGAGAGGAGATTCCAAATTGCCAAGTCTCTGACAGGGAATATCAGAACGGACATATGCACAAGTATGTGCATATGTCCACCTTTGAGGCGAAAGGAATCATACAGCAAATAATTTGGGCATCTGAGATGAGCAGTAGTTGAATCAACCGATAACTGAGATTCTTTCTGAAGAAGTACATGGGGTTTGACAGACTGCAAGTGGAAATGGACATCGTTGAGATAAGAATTGAGACCACGTATATTCGTGAAATGAATTAGGAAGTGCTTGGGAGGTTTAAATCTTTTCGCAGATAAGCTTGCTCTATTAGTTTGACAATTCATGGTGTATTCAATAGTAAGAAAATGTGAGTGGGACATGCTGTAAGAAGTAATGAAATGTTTGGATATGGCGTACACGTGGTAAGAAGATACCTTGACATAACTTGGCCTCGACAATGCTCCCCGCATACACACTACTCGTACACCCTCCAGTCACTATCTGGTAGAGTAGGGGTAGCAAGATTATTCACTAGCTGATCCGGAAGCCTCCTAGAGAGTTACCAATAGGTGCGGTCCGGTGTACTAACTAGCGGCCGGCCTGCGAAAACCGTTTTAGAGCTGTACCCTCGAAATGTAAGGAATATTGGATCTCGCCACGACGTTCATCATAACCTCAAAAGTCACAATCATACTGCATAATGCATCATACTTATATCCAAGGGTTTGTTTCATTGTTGCCCCTGTTAATATAATCTGATAGATCGATCCACCCCAGGCGCCTTTTTATGTTTAACTTCAACAGTTTTTCTTCCACTCTCCTCCCAATTATCGCGAAATAATTTCGTTCCCTGTTAGCTTTTGATGGACCTGTTGCATTCCCATTTTTTAAAAAACTTCTTATGCATGAATTTAGATGCAAAATACCTGTTCAGTTTGTCAGCAACCTTAACAGGATCATCAACAGCTAAACCGTCCACATCAAGTTAATCAGTATGATTAAATCTTTTCTATTTACTGTTAATATAAGTAAAGTCTTTTCTGCTTTTTTTGGCATTCTTTGCAGGAGACATCTCGTAATCTGCATTATTTTGCCTTATCTTCTTTGTGACTTTATTACGGATCAGTTTACATCTACCATAGGTTTCTGCATCACCTGATAATTATCACGTGATGCAGAAGCCTATGGTAAATGCAAGATCCAAGTAATTGCAAGTACTGATACGTTCAATGATTTAGGTGTCCTATTTCGATCTGACCTTCATCCCTCTTCCCACGTCAGTCATATAATATCTCATACTTCTAAATTTCTTGGTTTGATCAAGCGTTCTTCCTCTGTTTTCATGAGTGACAAAGTTATAATTCTTCTCTACAAGCACTTTATACCTCCTATTTTTGATTACTGTGATATTATCTGGTCCCCACAACAGGAATATCTTTCTCACAGACTTGAGGGAATTCAAATTAAATTTATTAAATTCTTACGCTATCGAAATCACATTGCCTTTCACCGTCGAAATTATGGAGCTCTTTGTGGTTGCTTCAGAATCATTCCTCTTCACTCTAGACGACAACTCCATGGGTCTCTTTTTGTTTACAATATCATAAACTCTGTTATCGATTCTCCATCTCTTCTTGTCTTCTTGAACAAATACCTTTCACTATATCCCGTTTGAATTCTCGTTATAAAATTAATTTCTCGCTGCCTATCCGTCCCTCGTCCTCATCACTCACTTGGTAGTCCTCTGTTTCGTTTCCTTCAGGTAATAAATAATAACTACAATACTGATTTTACTCTTAATCCATCTATCTATAAGAATTTACTCCTTACTCTGTTTTCTTAATGTAAATTTTGTATATATTTTAATTCTAGTTCTGTATTGATTATTACTGTTTTGTATTTTCTGTAACTCCTAGCGTTCTCACCTTTATTTAGGGTCTGTGTGCCCTGTGTGTGAGAAACGTGTATATATATATAATTAAATAAATAAATAAATAATGAAGTCACAAAGTTACACTGGAAGAATATATAATTTGTATAATTATACAAATTATAAAAAGTATCCGAGTGATCAATCCACAATTTATACAAATTATAATTTGTATAAATGCATGCAAATGCATAAAATGCATTTTTATTCTTTTGCCACAAATCTCACCAGTTCTTTTGATACGCATTTAGGTCTAAGCCTGGAACTGTATTTCTTAGTTGGTATGAAAAGCCTAGTAGCATCTACAATTACTTTCCTGAATGTCTCCCGTTTATAATTTGGTAACATCAGGAGATGGTCCTACAGTATAGAATTTAGAAACTGTCTGGGACCACTGTAGTCACTTTTAAGAGAGCAAAACCAAAACCTCTTCCCTTCACCTTTAACGATAGTTACATCCTTAATATTCTTCTTATTAGCAGCGCCTTTAATGCAAGGTTGCATTTCTGGCAGCATCGCTGAGCTTCCATGGCAAAATTATTAATAAACCAATCTGCAAACAAGTGACTAGTTACACATACCGTCTTATTGGTTGCCCAGTGAACAGGAAACGTGTTTTTGCTTGGTGCTTTTAATGCATCATAGTTGAGGTAGTTGTAAACTAGCAACAGTTTGAGTTTGCAGTTACCTCCTGCTTTACTACACAGAGAGAATTATCTTTCACGGCATTGGAGCCTGGTGCAGTAAGAGTTCTCATTTGGAACTTTCTAGTATTACATTTCATTTTTATAATATCAAAGAAGACAACGATTTGCTAATTTTGTCAGTTGTTCCAATGCGAAAATTTTTATATATATATTTTTTTTTCACTTTATTTTTGATACACAAGACAGAAAAAGGTTTGCGATAGCAAACCTTTTTCTGTCTTGTGTAAATACTTCCTCGTGTCCATAGCTAACAGTTCCTTGAAGGGAACTTAAAGAAAATTGGGAAAAAATCAGTTAAAATATGTGATTACTCAGTTTCCTATTTTTTTTCAAGCTTTTTAATGAACACTGTTCAAACTAGTCAAAGGGGGCAATTGAGCCGCGAGTTGAAGTTCCCAGGATTGCTTAGATTGTTTATAGTGGCATTTTGTTCTTTTTACAGATGTTTACACTTTGAAAATGTCTTAAGATAAATTTAATGAAAATGTCTTTATATCTTATGAAATAAAGTACAGAAAAAAAAGTTACCTAAGGTCAATCTCCATAAGGTATGGCGCAGGATCAGGTAGCATGCTTCTCTTCATTTCCAAAATCTTATTATTTGGCACATGTAATATTTCGAGAGCTTTTAATTTTGCGAACGCTCTTGGGTGAATCCATCGAATGCGATTATTATTAAAGAATATGTATTTCAAATTGTTATCCAGTTTCGACATCTCTTCATTTATTGTTTCTAAATCGCATTCAGAAACCTCCAGTTTTTCTAACACCGTTAAGGATCGAAGTTGTGACCATTTCCAGTTATTCAGATGAAACGAAGAATAAATACTAAATCTAGTCAAGGAAGTCTCCAGTCCCAAAAATGCTTTCTCGCCATCGCTAAGAGATAAGAACGCTGAGAATTCCCAAATAAAATCTTGAAAATTGGGTCCGTCCTTGAATGTGTCATTTGAGAAGAAAGCCACTGCTGAGTTAGAGATGGACAGAACATATACGTCACATTCTTTATATTTTGGGAGAGAATTTTGAAACTGTCGATAATGAAAAATGTTCTCGCAGAAAAGTATAGTACCTGCAGCATAACAAGGGGAAGTGTCATCTCTGGTAGGACATTCCGCGCCTGCTTTAGCAAGCATTAGAATCAGTAATTCCAGGATCATTACGAATGGACAAAGTTAAAATAGTTCTTCAGAAATAATTGAAGTTTGGTCTTCGAAGTTAATCTATATAATAGAAATTCCATCTATTATTATTTAATATAGCGAATGATCTTTTCAAAACTAACAAATTATTTCAGTCAGCACTCTTATTTCTAATGATGTTTATGAAGAATAAATATAGTAATTGATAGAATAATATAGATGAAATAGAACGTACTAATGGCAGTTTAATAGATAATGTTTATGCCATAGGTTGTATTTATTAACATATATTAAAATATGCAGATTAGTTATGTCCAGAAGGTTGTATATAATAATTCAGACTGTCTCCAGCTCATCGTACAAACATAGTTTCTCGCCGTCATTTTTAACAACCATCCCCCAGAACTTTGGCTTCAAATGATGCTGGACGTGCATGAGCTTCGTGAACAAATGGGTGGCTGGACAAAATGAGACATTTGCTGTTGACAATGTAGAGCGCATACGTGGGACGCAAGTAAACGTTCGTCGCATTGCAAGACAACTGCATCTTTAACGTTTTGTAAATATTTTAAATATTTGTATAGTTTGTAAACTAAAATATTGTTTTAACAAAAACAATATTTTAGTTAAATATTTTAGTCCTGCTCTTTCAGATACAACAATATTCCTCATGCATTATGGAACCCCAAGCAAAAGGCCTTTTCCTAAGTGACCTATATAGGTCACCTATGGAAATGCAGGTAAATAATCACATTGTGATATTTATTAAACCTTGATAATGCCGCGCACTACAATTGCACAAGTAAATAATTACACATAGGTCATTTCCTGATTAGATATCTATCAGTGTCTTTCGACAGGTGTGTCTTTTATGTAGAAAATATTTGACTTACTCCGTCATACCTCTACAGAATGTGTTGGTGTAGGTTTGTGTGTATTGTGTATGTGTGTTCTGTTGTTATGTTCTGGTCGCTTAGTTGCCCAGAAGCATCAATCGCCTGAAGAGATGATTCTTGGTACTGGTCCACACCACAGAAAGGTGGGCCAGTCCCAGTACTGTTTCAGTTGAGACCCTGACCCACCTGATGTCAAAAGAGGGCCAGATTCCTCTTTGCAGCCCACTCCAAAGAAAAAAAAACGAATAAAAAATATATATATAAAAAAAGAAATTCTCGTGGTGTAAAAAAAAGAAATCAATGTGACAGCTACACTGTGAAGAACGTGAAAAGAAAAGAGAGGGGGTAAAGTGTTTTCCACCCGCAAACAGGCCGACGGAAACAAGCTCCACAGATCGTGTAACAGGACCGAAAAAGCTTAATAAATAAAAATAATAATAAGGTGACAGCTACACTGTGAAGAACACTTAAAAAAAAAAAAAAAGAAAGAGAGAGAGAGAGAGAGAAGGAAAAAAAAGTTTTCCATCCCGCACACAGGCTACATAAACAAGCTCCACAGCCTGTGTAGCAGGACGGGAAAGGAAAAACAAATAAATAAATAAAACTGTAAATAGTTGATAAGTTTGATCCGTTTCAGTCCGTTGCTGGGTTATCGACGTTGGCCACTGCTGGGTTGTTCTTGGGCACTGGGGTCTGTTAATCCTTCGTCTGCGCTTAAAGATTTTAGCTGAGTAGGTTTGCAGTGCAAGGAGGTTGCCAGGGTTGTGTAGGAAGAGCTCTTGATGCTCGGCAGAGATCTGCGTACAGCTGACAAGGTTGTGTTTGAGATCATCATACTTAAATGATATGTGCCACCAGTTCTGTCTGGCTCCACAACGGCAGAGATCTGTTGGGTGGAGACCCAGATGGTGTAATGTTTCATTCGCGGATCCATGTCCTGTAATAAGATACGACATTTCAAGTGAAGGGGTAGACCAAGACTGTAAAGATTTAGAAGCTGTGTACGTTACATTAGGTAGGAATCTTCTTGTGACAGTGCCCAGTGTTAAAGTATCCCATCGAGTTTTCCAAATGTTGATGAGCTCGTTGTAACAATGGGGAATTTCAGCTTTGGGGTCGACGTCCAGATTGATTTCAATGTCAAGGTTCCTCCTTGCTGAAAGCACAGCCCGGAAGATGACATATAGATCGAGTGGAAGGGCTCCCGCGATGACCTGAATAGTAGGAGTGGAGAACGTTCTACATACTCTACAGATTGCCATTAACACTGACCCCTGGACGGTTCCAACTTGTCTCGCATCTTCACAAGAGTTACCCGGAGGAACCAGGCGCCGGCCGCGTAGGTCAAAATTGGTAAAAACATAGCCTTGTAATACAACTGCAGGGATTTTTGGAGAGTCCCCACTCATATTTAGAGATGCGTATGATGGATCCAGAGAATTTCTTAACTTTGTTCCTTAGATGGACTAGATGGAGAAAGCTGAGTTTGTGGTCATTAATCACCCCAAGTATCTTGGTTTGGGTGCCGATTGGTAGTTGAGCATTGGAAATCTTTACCTGCGGTGGGTGAGATCCAGTCTGTTCTTGAATAGCATCATTTTAGTTTTTGTTGGATTGATATGCAATTCATTGAGTGCAGCCTAAGATGAGAGATCGTCGAGGACCTGGTTTGCGTTTATTTCGATAGCCTTCCGTGAATGCTCGGACACTACTACTGTGAGATCATCAGCGAAGGCCACAATTTTCGCATTCTTGAAGGGGCGTGAAAGCCAGTCTTGGAGAACTATATTCCAAATGAGGGGTTCCAAGACTGACCCTTGGGGACAAACTCGGTTTACTGATCTGGAGACTTGCTGGAATTTTGACTTAAGAAGAACTATTCGCTCTGAAAAATAATTCTGGAAGAGGCTGTATAATTAGAGCTCCCCATACTGATGACTAGTATATATTTCCCAGCCATGGGAAATATACTAGTCATCAGTCATGAGTGTCATTGAATGCGAAGTGCAACAAGCCATTGATCGCCACGTCTTTTGGGCATTGATTAATGGCACTTCAGGTTCTCTTCGCAAGAGGTCGTTTGCTTACAATTTTTCATAACCATAATCTTGCTGAACCTGAATTGTTGGTTGGACAAAATGTTATTCCAGTAGTACCAAGTATAAAATTCTTGGAGCTCTTATTTGGTAAAATTGGCTTTCCTTTAGCATATTCACCAGCTGCGCGCAAAGTTCTGGGGAGGTTTGAGTACCCTTCGCACCTTCTCCTTATGACTTGCGACGCATAATAGCCATTGCTGCTAATGCGCCAGAAAAATCCAATCCAATCCTTTTGACTTGCAGACCATGCACCACGTTAAGCCTTTATCTGTACTTGTGTGATCCGAATTCGAAACTAAATGTGTACTTAGTTTGATTTTGGATAACTTGGATCACATATGAACTTGCTAATTCCGCCAGTGCATTAGATACACTGCTCGACAAAATTAACTCGTGCATCTTGCAATGAAGCGGGTCAAAACAGTATGGTTGTGAACCATAGAACAGTGATGAAACGAGGAAACAGTGAGAAACTTCGGACACGTTTAAGGAACATTTAAAGGAGTTGTATAGGAATTACCAAAAAAGTCACATCACAGAAGTCGGCACAATATGCTCAAAAATATGGTCACATGACACCCATATGGCGTATTATCCCGCCAATGGTTAAACAGGTCTGACAGCGGTGAACCATGCTCGATACAAGGGTGTCTATAAGATTTTGTGACAAAAAATCCCATTCTTCCACCAGCGCAGACCTTAGCTCACCAAAGACCGAGGAGTTGGCTTTTGGCGTGCAGTGTGACACCCAAGGGCGTCCCACACATGTTCGGTGGGATTTAAGACTGCTGATCGTGCTGGTCACGGCAGTCGTTGGATGTTTTCAGTTTCAAGGTCCTCCCTCACCACTTGATACCACATGGTGCGACAATCAGCCTTCCATCCCCCTAAAAATATTCAAGATTCCCTGACTTTATCACAAATCCTAGGCGATAACTCCAACATGGAAAATATATTTACTTATTTAAAACTAATAGGATATTTTAGCCAGATATAAGCAGTAATTAAGAAACGTCAACGTCATTGTCACATAATACTAATAGATAGCCGCAATATGGCCAAAGTTGCTTTTGCGCCAAAAAAAAATCCAACAAGAACCAATCACCACTTGAGTTCTATATGCAGTGGCTTTGTTGTGCATGAAAAAAAAAAAAAAAATCTGGGCCAACCACACCAGTAAAAGTCGAACATAGGATTCCAGGATTTGCTCTCAGTACCTCTGCGTAGTTATGGTACTCCTATCAAAAACATAGGTCTCTTCTTGATGAAATGTGTCACGTCCGGTGGGAAGGAGTTGGTCTAGGAATCAATGATGAGAAATTTGTCAAGATATATGTGGACCCTGTCTTTGACTGCACTGCTAGTATTGTCTCAACGAAGTGGGGAGACCAGTTGACTACTTGAGATGTGAGGGATATAGTTGGGTTCTGTACTCCGGATGGTTTGTTAGTCAAGTCTTGTGTAAGTTGGTCCAAAGCGTTAGAATCCATGGCTTAGTGATGCACAGCAAGAATTGGCAATCATGGTTGTTTTGACCTATTGATTCGGATACTATGGTGTTGGTAGCGCTTTCTGCCTGGTAAATAGGTCCATTGCAAATTGAGTCAGGGCTCGGTAAGTTTCTTCATTCTGTAGAGTGAGGTGTTCTTGATTTTAGTAGTTGAAGCGTAATTTCGTTATTAGGATCCTCCTGAAGTCCTCGCAGATTTCACAGCTGTGGGCAAGGTGGTCCCACGTCTGATCCTCTCCACAGTGGCAGCGGGGTGAGTCGAAGGCTTTCATAGTTCCGAGATGACACTGCGTGACATATTAAATCAACGTGCCACCTTGCGACTGCCTGGATTCAAGTCGTCCAACGGCCCGCCATCTCAAAGCATCATCTAAACGATGATGACTTGCCATCCTTAGTATTGGAGATGTGGCTATCCCACTGAGCAAGCCAAAAAAAAAAAAAAAAGCAGAAATGAAGTGATGTGGTCGCAACCGTGGCAGGAATAATTTGCATAATGTGCGGCTCTTTAAGATGGTAGATCGATTTCTATTGGATACTCGGAATATGCATGCCAGGATGCCTATTACATCAGATATTCGACTTTGGCGACACTGTTCACAATAAAATATTCATGAAAAACGTTGTCCTGTTCATATACAGATTCTTTCTGTATCTTACAGGCTTTATACGGTATGAAATAGTCAAATTATTTGTACTATCTGGATTCACCAGATGATACATTCTCTTTATGAACTTGAATTTAACATCTTCTTCTGCTGGCACCATGGCCTCATTAGGATTAAGGAAACAGTTTGGATGATACTGAAACCACGCCAATTCCCTCAAATAAACATGGCCTGTCGGTATCCTATACAAATATACATGGGTCAGTTATACGAAATAACCAAAATTTCCAATTGGAAAGGTTCCTTGCATCGACCAAGAATTATTTCCAATTTAGCCTGTAATGAAAACATTGCTGTCTAGTATGCGATGGAATAATTGGAAGTTGTTCTTTCTCTGCTCGTCATAGGATACTTAACTTACACATACTTTTTTGCTGAGGGTTGTCACACTGATATCTACGATTCCAGTGACACCATTCGAATTATGCAACATATTTTACTTGACTGCTCTACTTTTATTAGTAAATGAATATATGTTTTACCGCTTCTATCCACCTAACTGAGCCTTATACACTTAGTTAAATTTTATCCAATGACTGTATGTTAGCTGTTTTTAAAATTAACAAATTAACTTTATGTATAATATAGACCATTTATTTGTAGTCCATATACCACCTTTTATTATACTTATATATAGATATATTTTTATACTTTTATATAGATTTTTGATGAGGTAGCCCCTCTTAAATATTACTGAAATCCTATTTTTTGATGACGTGGCCTTAGTGCATTATCACCTTAATCGCTGACACTCCAGTAAAACCAAACCTGATCCAGCAGGTGGTTCAATTAATGAATCACAGATAACTTTGTGAAAAAAAGAACCTGTTCGATGTGAGCTGCCATGCAGTGTACTGATTATTTCATGATATTTAATATAACAAAAGGTATATGGCATGGCTATGTGCGAAGTAATCCAATTATTCTTCAAATATTAACTAGGCCATATAGCTTTTACTACATTAAACATTAAACATAAAATAAAATTTTTGTGTAATCATTATGTTTAATAATTCCATAATTACATTTTTTAAACCTGAAATATCCTTAATTGCTGTCCCTAATTAAAACATTTAAAAGAAATATTCAAAATAATCATTATATTCAATATAATTCGAAAATAATCAAAACAATAATTATATTCAGTATAATTATTAGTTTCGGCAAGGTTCCCAAAACGTTATCTTAATATATAGGGATTTAGTTTTAGCTAAATAAACTTTCTTAATATTCACGTGGTATAAGAGTGGTCATCATAGAAATCTATACTTGATATACAAAACCTTAATGTCAATAGGAAAAACAGCAACTTACGATCATGAGCCAACCTTTTAGTACTACAGGGACTCTATGTTAAAATTTTGATTATTCACAGATCTTTAAGGATAGAAGTCGGTGGATTTATCTTATCTCACTCTCACAACCGAGTTTATAAAAGCGATTATTTTAATAACACATGGCATCTTTTCCCCTAGGAATTAAATTTCTGTTATCCTGTTCTCCGACAACTGTTCTTGAATGTGGTGCCTTGATTAATTCAGTATTTTAAATTTGGCATATGTTACACTAAATTTCAAAATTATTTGGAATTAAAAGAATAATAAGGAATCGTTAAGGAATTAAGAAATCGTTTATTTGGAATTAACAGAACAAAATCCTGTCCGTACTTTTCGTTAGTACAGCAGTTCTCAAACTGTGCAAAATGCTACGCCCTGGGGAGGCGCCATAATTTACCAGGGGCGTCGCGGACGATGTAATAGTTTATGCAAGATTTCCATGGCAAATATTAAAAATGTATTAAGAATGATTTTTTTTTTTTTACTGTTAGATATCTGTTACTGTTTTATCTGTATTATTACTGTAAATAATTGTAAAAAATATTTGGGGTATTTTTGACGAAGCGAACGCATCAACACGTATTAATAATTATTGTATTAACTTATTAAAAGTAAGAAATTACACAATTATAGATGTTTAACTTCAAGGAAGGCGCCGCGAAAATTTTACTGGTCAAGGGAGGCGTGGGCTCAGAAAGTTTGAGAACCGCTGCCATAGGGATTTAATGCTTTACTACTTTCGTTTCTGTTGATACATTTAGAATTTATTTATATGGAAATGATTTCTAAGCAGTCTTGTTTTTATTTATTTATTTACGAGAAATATACACACATTTCTCGCACACAGGGCACACAGACCCTAAATACAGGTGAGAACCCTAAGAGTTACTGTTAATACAAAACAGCAATAGTCAATACAAAACTAGAAGTAAAATATATAAAATATTTAGATTAAGAAAACAGAGTAAGGAGCAAATTCTTATAGATAGATGGATTAAGTGTAAAATCAATGTTGTAATTATTGAATACCTGAAGGAAACGAAACAGAGGACTACCAAGTAAGTGATGAGTACGAGAAACAGGCAGTGAGAAATTAATTTTATAACGAGAATTCAAACGGGATATAGTGAAAGGTATTTGTTCAAGAAGAGATGGAGAATCAATAACAGAGTTCATGATATTGTAGACAAAAAGAGACCCATGGAGTTGTCGTCTAGAATGATTCTGAAGCGACCACAAAGAACTCCATAATTTCAACAGTGAAAGGCAATGCGATTTCAATAGCATAAGAATTTAATGAATTTAATTTAAATTTAATATTTATGTTCGGCAACTCATTGACCATTCTGTTATTTAAATGACTTTCTTCGATCTTGCGGTAAATTTAGTTAAAACGACATATGTGCTGCTTCTTTTGCTTTGAGCTCGATTCAACTTGACACAAACATATTTGTTTCTTTTGAACTAGAAAAATTTCATGGCATTTTATTAGACACAGAATTACAGTTTAAGGTTTGAAGAGATCCGCTCTCTTTCTTTGTTGATTAAAAATAAGGGTTGTGCCGATAATAAAAGTTTGGGGTAAAACTTGATAAATGCCTCATGAAATTAATGATTGGAAAGTAGCTCTTTTGGATATTTTGGAGTTTTATTAAATGGCAGATGCCTGGGAGAAATTTGAAAACTGTTTCGTGTTTGTGTCTTCTAGTTATTTGAGCAAGGAAATGCAGTTCTTCTTTTGTTAAAACAGCTATGGTGCGTTTAAATGAGTTGAGTATAGACAGTAACTTACGGCTTATTATTATTATTATTAATATCATTTTATTTCCACATCAGTGGACACCCCTGGAACAGCCTAGTTCGGCTAGAAGGGTGTACATTATGCAAATTCTATTTGAATGCATTCATTGGAATTGCAAGAGATCAAAACAGATTGCCAATACATAACAAGGTGAAAGTCAATACATAAAATAATAAACAATAAAATAAATAAATACCAAACAATAAAAAACACAGTGGTGAATCCAGGAAAGCCTTTGCAGGGAATTCTTTTCACGTAGTGTTTATTTTTCGTGTTTATGGAGTTCTTTCACTGTGTCCTGTCTATAGCGCTTCGAGCTGCAGAAAGATGAGGCATCGATTCCCAGGGAGTTATACATTCGAAACGTATTTGCCGGGAACACTGACCTAAGGTATTGCACATTTTGCAGACAAGATTGTAGATAAAGTGTTGAACTTCACCGTGTTCTTTGTGAGGTCCGAGGGTTTGCAGAAACATCCCAGATATCAGACGAATCCATTCGTGATGGTCGGAAGAAGACAATCTTATTCGGCTAGGTTTGTATATAATGTGTTGATTATGATTTTTTTATGGACTACATTCGACAAATTTTTATATTCTTTTCCATTGTAAACCTTTATATTATAATTCTGTACCGGGACCATTGCTACATTTGTTCTCTTTTAATTTGTTACACATCAAAACCGGTCTTCAGTCACTGGTTTTTCCCGATTCATGATAGCGGCCTCGGGTTTTTAATTGAATCATTTTCATAAACTAATTGCATAAATGCTTCCAGTGCTCTGTATCTTTCGTTGTGTTGATCTTCCTTCAATTCTGTACCCACAAATTTCTTCTACTCAGAGCTCGATTTCTGTTATTAATCTGTAAATTGTCTTTCGATACAGATATTACATCCACTTAAGTTGTATTTAGTTATTTTAAGATATCAGTATGCGTTTTTAGTTTTGTGAATCCTGCTTTTTCTCCCCCAAGGATTCCGTCTCTGGAATTTTTACTCCACCACATAATAATGCAGGTTTGGCTAAAACCTTTTATAATTACTGTTTATGTGTCTATGGTAAGAATGGCGGAAGAGATTATTGTTTATCAGTAGTATCGGGAGTAGGTATGAACCGATTTTGTTGGGACGGGTCCCCAGGAGGATGCGGGTCCCGACAATATGAACTGATTTTGCTGGGACGGAGGCGGGTCCCGATTTGGCGGGAAATAAAAAGTTTTGTTTTTCT
Organism: Mastigoproctus giganteus; assembly: GCF_048544385.1. Lineage (NCBI taxonomy): Eukaryota > Metazoa > Arthropoda > Arachnida > Uropygi > Thelyphonidae > Mastigoproctus > Mastigoproctus giganteus. Next base: position 228,909,824 of record NC_143582.1, on the reverse strand, counting down.
CTCAATAGATGGTGTTAGTTGTAACTTCGGAATTTAATTTATAATTTATTTTTTTTTTGCCTTTTGCCAGACTCTAACATGAGTAGCCATTGTTGGTGAACAGGCATCTTACCTCGCGGCTAGTACAGGTTCCCCGGTTTGATTTGGGTTAGATGTTGGTTTTGAATGCATCGTACCATTCACTATGAATGACATCATAGTGAATTTTTGTGAATAATTTCAACGTTAATTATGTGGAAATGCATTGTGGGTGTTAATAGGGACTAGTTTAAGCGTAAGTGTGTTTAGGGTCAAGCGGCACCAGGAGTTTCCCCCATCTCCGCGTAGTTTACATTGTGGTGTGCTACAGTACGATGTAAATACCAGAGATTTAAAAGTGTGTGGGTCTTGTATCGTTTAAGGTCATGTACCATTGTTCTTCTGGTCGTTTAGCCGATAAACCCCAATTGGGGCCCAACGTTGCCACACTTACTCCCCGTGGAGGCATACCAGGAACCCAGTAGCTTATATGCACTCTGGCAGGTCCTGCCACCTAATTTCCTGAGATTTCGGTGGCTAGGACCTTAAAAAAAATAAAAAAAAAAAAAACGGGGGCACTTAAGTTTAGAAAAGCCAGGAGAGGTTGATATGGTTCAGTTTTCAGTTTAGAAATCGTTAATTTTGATTAGTTATATGGGATTTACGCTGGCGTTCCCAGAGTAGGGGGAAGAGACTGAAGACTGGGGGGAAAGACAGAAGTATGGGGTCGATAGGGAAGGCAACCGCAGATGATCAGTAAGGCATGCCCATGCCTCACCAGGCGAAATATATGGGGTGGTAGGGGAGGGAGGAAACAGGAAGGCCATCTCCTCCCCCCACTGCCAGGGATAGGAAAAAAAGATACCAGGCAAAGGATCTGGTAGAGGTTGCCATTTGGCTAAATAGCAGTGAGGCTGCATCAGTCGTAGTGTATTAGCATTAGCATTAGTAGAGGCATTTGATGCAAGAAAGCAAGCTTATGCAGCATCAGCCAAAAAAAAAAAAAAAGTAACATAAATAAAAATAACCACTTCCACTTCACCCCTCTGTTCGTTCAAAATACCTGTCCAGCTGAGCCTTAAACTTATTTAGGCTATCAACTTCCACGACAAGGGATGGAAGTCTGTTCCACCAACCACCCGCTGGCTAAAGGCAAATTTCCGCACGTCTATCCTACATCTGTCTTTCCTCAATTTGAATTTATGCCCTCTCAGGTGATTATTCTGAGCGAGAGGAAGAATCCCATCAGCATTAAGCATGCTCACTCCATTCAAGGCTTTGTACACCTCTATCAGATCACCTCGCTGGTGCCTAGTCTTCAGACACTGAAACTTGCAAAACTTAAGCCGTTTTTCGTAAGAGCATCCCTTTGTTCCATTCACTAATCTTGTTGCCCTTCTCTGTACTCGTTCCAGCAGCTCTACATCCTTCTTGAAATGAGGCCTCCAGACCTGTATATAGTACTCTAGGTGTGGCCTGACCATTGCCTTATACAATGGAATAATCACCTCCTTACCCCTGCTAGAAAAATTCCTATATATCATTGACAATACACCATGAGCTACTCTTACAGCCCGTCTGCACTGCTCAGAGAACTTCATATCTGCCTGCACAACCACCCCCAGGTCCCTTTCATTCTCTACCACTGTCAGTGTAGTACCACAGAGTTGATACGTTGCTCTGGGGTTGATGTTTCCCATATGTAGTACTTTACATTTGCCAATGTTAAACTTCATTTTCCACCTCTCAGCCCCTCTGCTCAACCTTTCCCGATCCTGTTGCAGCAGCATAGTGTCAATAGTGACCTTGACAACCATGCCTACCTTTGTATCGTCTACAAACTTCGACATTAAGCTTGATATACCATCATCAATATCATTTATGAATACAGAAAACAATAATGGACCCAACACTGAGCCCTGAGGGACTCCACTAATAACATTAGTCCACGACGAGCAGTGTCCATTGATTACCACTTTCTGTCTTCTCCCCCTCAGCCATCCCTTTATCCACAGCAGCAATTTGCCTCCAATGTCACACTGCTCCAATTTGTTCAGCAGTTTTCCATGTGCAACAGTATCAAAAGCCTTTCTAAGATCCAAGTATATAATATCAAAGTTATGCCCTCCATCCAGTTCCTTTGTGACTGCATCATAGTATCCAATCAAATCGGTCAGGTAAGACTTCCCCTTAACAAAACCATGCTGTGTCCGAGCTATAACTGAAGTCTTGTCTAAATGATCCTGCAGTGCTTTTTAACTAGTGCTTCCATTAATTTTCCTGGAACAGAAGTTAAACTCACAGGTCTATAATTACTTGTGTCAGCCTTTGATCCTCCTTTGTGAATTTGGGTCACATTTGCACATCTCCAGTCTGTGGGTCCAAGGAAGCTCTCATAATTATGGCTAAGGGTTTGCTTACTTCCTTTGCTGCCTCCTTTAATATAACTGGATAGATCCCATCCACCCCGGGTGCCTTTCTTGTGTTTATCTTCAACAATTTCTCCTCCACTTTACTCTCAATTATTACAAGATTCTCTTGCTTACTGCTAGAGTTGAATACACCTCTGCCATTCTCCTTGCTGAATAACTCCTCATGTGTGAATCTCGATGCAAAATATTCATTTAGTTTGTTAGCTGCCTGAGCAGGATCATCAACACTTGACCCATCAATATCAAGTGGACCAATTTGATTCATCCCCTTCCTTCTAGAGTTTACATAAGTAAAGAACTCTTTGCTGTTTTTCATTGCATCCCTTGCCAAAGATTTCTCGTAATCTGCCTTCGCCTGCCTAACCTCCTTTGTAACTTGGTTACAGATCAACTTGTATCTATCATAGGCTTCTGTGTCACGTGTTAATTTATATGTATCTCATGCATTTTTCTTCTCTGCCATATGTCTCATTAGTTCATCTGACATCCATTTAGGTCTAAACTTTGAACAATATTTCTTAGTTGGTATGTAAAGCCTAGTAGCTTCCAAGATAAGTTCTTTGAATGCTTCCCATTTTGAATTTGCTGTTGGTAACGTCAGCAGTTGGTCCCACTGTATAGAATTTAAATACTGTCTCAGTCCATCGTAGTCGCCTTTACGAAAGCAATAACCCTTCCCTTTACCCCTAATGGTAGTTACCTCTTAGAGTATATCCCACTTCAGCACACTGTGATCACTGCCACCTAGTGGTTCATTTATCTGCAGATTCTTAATGCATGAAGAATCACTGCTTATAATCAAATCAAGAGTATTCCTCCCTCTAGTTGCCTCCCGAACATGCTAATGTAGAAAACAATCATCCAATAAATCCACAAGAGCCTTGCTAGTGTGTGAGTGACCAGCGCCCAAATTCCAGTCAATATCTGGGAAATTAAAATATCCCATTATAAGACTCTCTGATTTACTGGCCCACTCTATTTCCCTGTACAGTTTCTTATTATACTGATCAGAGTCATTAGGCCTATAGCACACTCCTACTCTCAATTTTGATCTCCCAATACTTATGTCACACCAAACTGACTCGACACTGCACTGTCCAGCGATGTCCACTGGCTTCACTGCCTTGGATTTTATGTATTTCTTAACTAATAGCATAAACCCTCCTCCCTTCCTATCCAGTATATCCTTTCTGTAGACGTTGTACTCCCCAAATTCCAGTTCTGCATTCCTTATATCTGTGTGACACTACGTCTCTGATATCCCAACAATATTTGCCTTTGATGTTTTCAGCAATACCTCAAATTCATCAAATTTATTTACTAAACTCCTAGCATTGGTGTACACGCAAGTATACCTGCACCTGTTTCAATTCTTAGCTACCCTAACACAACCCATGTGTTTACTTGTACTGCAATGACTCCTGGCAGTCTCTGAAATATCCTGCATCTTGTTTTTCAGGCTTCTGCTCATTCCAATAGAAGCAGTGCAAGAATCTCTTTCACCTCTGCCAGTCGCTACTGTTAATTTGCCTCGATAGCGTCAGCAAATATTTTTGCACCCTTTCTATTTAAGTGTATCCCATCCCTGTAGAAACAATCTCTCCTGTTAACAAGTACAGGCCAGGCTGAAAAAAATTCTACCCCTTGAGCATTGCACAATCTTTCCAGGGCCGAATTGATCGACAAGGCTCTCATCATATACTCCCTCCTATCGTGTCTGGGCAGAATTGCAGACACTTTCAAATTCAACCCTATTTCACGGCTTTTTTTCAACAGTGACCTGTACTTGTTAAGCAATTCTGCCGGTCTCCAAATCTTGATATCATTAGTGCCAACGTGTACAACTATATTACCTTTTGTGCCCTTAAAAGATGATATCTGCTCTACAACGTCATCAACCTTTGCCCCTGGCAGACATACCCTGGTCCTGTTCCACTTATCCTTTTTGCAAAGCATGTTCCCCGTTTCCCTGACAATAGAGTCACCAACAACTACTAGTTCCTTTGGGACCAGCGCATTCTGCCTTAGGGGGTTGCCGCTGTGTTGCGCGACGACCCAGTGCAAGCTCTGGCGTTTATGTGGCAGCTGAGAGCTTGATGGGCCCCTCAATTTAGTTCCTTCGAGGGCATCTACCCTGTCCTTCAAGCTCTCATATAGGCCCATAAGAACGCTTAGTTGTTGTCTGATTTCGATACCCTCCTTGCATCGCGCACACACACAAAGACATCCCCCATGGCAATATCATGTCCCGTACCTGAATGCTCCACAAACATCATGCAAGCTGTGCATTTTAGAAGGCTGTGATTCAGAAGGCAAATGGTCCCCTCAGTTCTCCTCTGAGCCACAGCACTTCCATTAGCTTGATCCTTTTGTTTTGCTGCTCTGGTCTGAGTCATGATTTCGTTTAATTTAAATAAAATTTCAATTTCCGTTTATAACCCTAACTTATCTCCCAACACAGTTATAACGGGATATATATTTTTTAGTGTCAAGTAATAATTATCTCCAAGTTCCCTTTATATAACTTCCGTATCAGTTATGTATTAATTAATTATGTTACGTTTGTAATCTAAGTCGGTATATGTATTTAGTTAAAAGTACAATTTAAATGCCAACGAAGTTCAAGAAGTTTAATAGATTTTACCGATCACTGAAAATATTATAACCTATACTATACTAATGCTATCTAGGTTCGATATATAACGATTGTATGACAAAGACAAAGGCGGGAAGTTACGAACGGTAATCTATGGACATTTAAATATTAATTAACTTTCAAATCTCGCTGTCTCAATTCAGAATAAACTAAGGATCCTTACTAGGTCTATAAGCTACTTACAAAAAATAATTTGATATAAAAAATATTCAATAAGCGGCTAAATATGGCTAAAAAAAAACTTCTCGTTCAGCGGAGTTGCGATTTGTAACACGTGGATACCCTTACCGATACTTTTATGCAATTGCAAGGCCGAGTAAACAATAAATACACCAAATTAATCAGAAAATCACAAAATAATGCTATACTACTAAATTTAAATCAAGTTTTAGAAAAACAATAATTTCAAATCAATAAATAAGAAAAATCCACTTAGTGGCTTTGAAAACGTCTGGCCCCTCCTAGCCTCGGCAGCAGACTCCGATTTTACACATTGGTGTAAAAGACTCGCCTGTTGCAAAGAGCATACAAGTCGGACGTTAGAAGACTGGCTGGAGTGCTGTTCAGATGAGTCACGTTATTTACTCCCCAACGTGGATGGGGTATACAGATTTGGCATCAACATGAGGCACTTGATCCATCATACATGGTATCGAAAGTGCACGCTGATGGTTGTATGGTGTGGGGCATGTTTCACTGGCAGGAACTTGTACCCCTGATGCATGTGGAACAACATATCAGTGGTCTCTGCTATCAACTGCTTGCTGACTGTGTACACCCTGCTGTTACGTTTTCCCAAATGATGAGTCTTCCAAGATGACAATGCACCAAGCCATTGGGCACTTCTTGTGTAGGAATGGTTTGAGGAACACAGTTCTGACTTCCAGCATAGCGATTGGCCTCTGAACTCCCCCCAATATCAATTCCATAGAGCACTTGTGGGAATTATGGAAAGGCATATCAGGAGTCTGGATACACCAATCACCTCCATACCAGCATTGCTGACCGCATTACACACACAGCTTGGTTGGCCATACCTCCTGAATGCTTCCAACAGCTTGTTGAATGAATGCGTCGGATAGCTGCTGTAGTGAGAACCTATGAAGTATTAGGTAGGTGGTCATAATTCAGTGATCACTCAGTGTATGAGGAAGAAGTAAATAAATTACTAGGTGGTATATGACTCTCATCTGGTGCAACACAGCACTTTTCTTATTGGAGGCTGGCATCCATGTTCCAGAGCAAAGCTCCGGAAAACCTCTCCCATCATGCAATATGAGTGGCTTGAGGTTATGATGGACATGGCAAAATTCCATCTTCCATATATTTCAAGGGTATACAGCTCTAAAACTGTTTGCAGGCTGGTGCTAGTCAGAGACTGAACCTATTTGTAAACTCTCCAGGAGGCTTCCATATCAGCTAGTGTATAATCCCACTGCCTCTACTGTACCATACAGTGACAGGAGAGAGTCTGATTACTGTGTATTTGGGGGAAAAGGACATTATCGAGACCATGTTATGTTAAGGAGTTGGGTATATTCTTGCCATGCACACCCTATCCAAAAACTTCATGAATCCCCATGTATTCGGTAGTAAGAAATAGTCAAACAATAGAACAAACTTACTTGTGAATAGATCTAAACCTCGCAAACACTTCCATTTTACAAATATACATGGTCCCAGTTCCAATCATGATGATGCCCATTTCCACTTAGTCTGCCAAACTCCATGTACTCTTTCTGACAGAATCTCAATTACCAGTTGATTCAACTATGGCTCATCTCAGTTGTTGTTTGATTCCTTTTTCTTCAAAGGTATTTGTGCATGTCTTCTGGTATTCTATCAGAGAAGTAATTTGAAATCTCCCTTTTCGATCTTCTCTGCCTTAAAATCTCTGTCCCATTCTGTTGAATTCATCTGTTTCCCCTATCACCCTCCCAATTCCACTACTCACTTGTAACTCTTTGAAACCTTTCTCCCAACTTACTGAACACTGAGGAAATTTTCCTTGATTTTAATACAATTCCAGCTGGCTTCCATTTTCTAGTTACAGCACCAGCTGGTTGAGATGCTCAGCCTTTTGACATTACTAATGGTCAATAGTAATTGCAGATTATTCATTTACCTACCAGAATACCATCCTGACCATCACTTGTAAACTTTCTCACAAACCCTTTTAAGTACATAGTTGAGGTGAGTGGTCCTCTAGGCACCAATGGTCACTTGGTGTCTCTTTTCCAATAGCCTTTCTCAACCCCTTGTTGTCATTACAAGAATGCAAAATGGGATCTGAGATTTTTCCCTTGGTCTGATTAGTTTTTAGCCCTCATATCGTTTCCTCACATATCAGTGATATTCTTCTTGTAGGGATGAAATCTTTTATTCCACACCCCACCTTAAAAAATCTTGTGCTTTATCTAAACCCTGATTTTCCAATGAATGTGCTATGGCTGTTCAAGAGAAGAATGCTGCATATCATGATTGGCTTGTTTCCAAATCTCCAGGTTCATTTTCTGCCTACAACAAAGCTTGCAACTGTGGTAAAGCAAAGATATTTCTTGGCTAAATGCCTATGGAGTTTAATTATGCATGGGTAATACACACACATCATTTAAACCAACAAGGTAGTTTAATCTCATATTGTGAATACCTTTACAAGTTGCCATGGTATTGTGCTACCTCAAATAAGTAATGCTTCACCAATAGAGAAGACTAATGTTACTTATTCCCAGCAGATACCACTACCCAGAAGGCACTGTTTCGAAACTTATTGGCTTTTCATCAGTGGGTGGGCAGGTACTATTGTTGTAACTGTGCGTTAAAACTATCGTGGTAGTAGAAATTATGCATATGTATTACACTTGCATAATTAAAATCCTTCAGTGGTAAAGCAGTTATTAATCATGGCAAACTAGATTTAAAACAGGTAAACTTGCTTCTTGTCCATATGGTAGTTGAGCATTCTGGCCTCTTGCCAAAGCTTTTGCCACAACTTTTCCACATCTCTACTCCAACCTGTCAAAACCAGATGGTTCTATTGTCACCTCAACTAAATACCTAGCTGAGTTCCTAGCATTCAACTTAATTTCTAACTCATGTATTGATCCTCATTCACCACCTCCTACCATTCACAATGCACTCCATTCAACTTCAAAGAATTCTGAAGTCTTGCTGCCAGGTTCTAATGGTATTTCTTCGCTTCTCAAAACCTTGTCTTTTTCACTTTTTTTATTCCAAAGGTGTTTTCCCTTCTGCTTGAAAATTTGCTCATATCCAGCTAGTTCCTTACAAATCTCTCCCATCCAATTATTGTCCCATTGCACTTCTTTCTAAAGTAATGGAGAAATCAATTAATCACATATAAAATTATCTAGAAATCTTTCTGATCAATGATTACCAGTATATATCTTGTCAGTTTCAATCCACTGATGATATACTGGCTTGTTACCCATCTATGGACAAATTCAGTGGACAATTTTGTTGAAACTCAAACGGTTGCCCTTGACATTTGAAAGGCTTTTTATCGTGTTTGGCGTAAAGCTTCCAATTTATGGTTTGCCAACTGTTTAAAATGGGTATCTTTTTCTGACTACTCATTGTATGTTGGTGGAACACAGAGCAATCTACTAACTTCTTCACCAATGAAGATGTTTCTCACTTCCTCCACCTTTTTCTCTTTTGCATGTTAATGACCTTCCATTGACACAGAAATCCTATCATTTTGCTGATAGCACATCGCATTCCAGTTTGAGAAACCTTGCCCTGCACAGCTTATTTCTTGAGTATCCACTGCCAATTCCCTTAATGCTAATCTCTAGGTATTTCTCCAGTAGGACGAAGGTAACTTAGTTGATTTCAATCTTTCTAAAACTCAGCCTGTCGTATACCTACAGCGATGCTCAGATTTCTACAAGTCACATATTTCTGTTAGGGATTGCTCTGACCACTCTCTTGGCATAAGCACATCACAAATATTGCTTCCTCTGCATCTAAAAAAATTGGATTTCTCTTACTCTTGGTGTTACTTTTCTTCCAAACAGCTGCTCACTTGTGTACAAATTGCAATCTGCCCCACCATGGAATATTGTTTCCACATCTGAGGCTGTGTCCCCCAAAACCTCAGGTTTCTAGATTCTATTCAAAAGAGGGCAGGCCATTAGGTTAATTAATGACTAATCCCTAACAGTCTCTCCATTATTTGTCTCATAGATGTTCTGTTTCTACTGCATCTCTTTTTAATAGATACTTGCATAAGCACTGTTCTGCATTGGCTTCTAAAATTCCTGCTTTCTCTTCCAAACCAGTGTGAACACATGCTGTAACTAGTCAGCATCCCTTCACTCTCCAACTTCAAACTCACAGAACCTACTTTTCTTGTTCCTTGTTTATTTCAACTTCCATTTTTGGAACAACTCCACTTCGCATATATTCCCTGAAAATTACAATCTACAGAAATTCAAGTCTAATGTAAACAAGTATCTTCTTTCATCTCCTCAACCTGAAGCAAATGCATGGTACTCGGTACCAGAGGTTCTAATACCTCTCCTGCTTGGGATTTTCATAAAAAAAGTGCATTTAATAAATATCGTAAGCTTATTAAAAGATGTAAAAAGCACTTGTATGTGTTAGTAATGATTATTGGTGACAAGTTACACTAATTTAGTTATGTCTATTGGAAAAAGCATATAAACAAATGGAAGGAATAACTGCATAAGTTAAATTACAGATGTTTCATGAACTCACAAATAATACTAGTTTCTTTCATCAGTGACAAAATACTTTAAGACAGTTTTATTTTAAAACAAATTAGAAAATTTCTCTTACTCTTCTTTTATTTTAAAACAAGAGTAAGAGAAATAAAAGTTAACACTTGCAAACTGAAAAAAAAAAACAGCTTTCACGAACCTATTTAACTACAAAATTTCTTTAACTTGAGCTGTCTCTTCAGTGTTTATTTTAACTGTTATTTAAATGTAATTGGTTTAAATATTGTAAAGGTGATGAATGTATTCATGAGTTTACAAAATGTCTAATTTAATTTAATGGTTATTCCTAGCATTTAATAGGTTCTTGTGCATCTACAAACGACATGGCTAAATTACTGTAACTCTCTGTAATAAATTCCAGCATTACCAACATAGTTGCAAGTGCTTTTTTCATCTTTTTGTTACATAACACACATTCTTAGGTTTTTTTTTTTTTTTTTATATTTTCATTTTAATAAATTAATCTTTAATATCAACTTCAATCTCAGTGTATTTCCTCAACAGTTTGGTTGGCAAAATAAAAAATATCTATGATGTGTCAATTACAGATCAAAATGATTTCATCATTTTCTATCCTTTAGATTAAATTAACTGAGAATAAGTTTAAGAAAGAAATGAAATGTGCAATTAAAATTATATATAACAAAAGACTCAATTCAATAAAAATTGTACTGCACATATCCTTTCACATAAGGTAAACAATTTAATAATCTGTGCCAGACAAGCTGGCAATGTAGCCAAAAACACATTCTGTCAGAATTAAATTAGTTAGATCTAAGTTTGGAAATCATTTTAAAGATTTCCAAGATCCAACCATTTATCAGCTAAATGATAACTAAATACTTTTTCCAACTAAATGCATCTTATATTTAGTTGGAAAAAATCTTTAATTAAATAAGCTTTCACACTGCTTTTCAGGTGAAAACTCCAAGAACTACAGCAACTAAATTACAACATATTTTTGATAAAGTGGATATTTAAAAATGTGTTTTAGTTGGGTAGGAAAAATTTTAAGAACAAATGATTTTTCATAGAAAGCTTGGCTATTATTTCAATCCACATCTCCTGCCCAAAACTGTTATCTTAACTTTCTTTGCTACATTGTCCTTTATTCACATACAGTAAATAATTCTAAAATTTACACTATCACAGTATTCATTCACTATTACAATCACTTTCTTTTCAGCACTCTATTGTTTTTAGCTGCTAATTAATTTTAAAACAGCATGGATTTTCATGTGCTGGCATTTAATTCTGTTGTGCAGTTTCTGGTGTTTTGCATTTGTCACATGCTTCTGTCACGTTCAAATTTGAGGTCGGTCAGCCAAAGTCACCCAGTCAGCTTTGTCAAATTTTCATATTTAAAAAAAAAGGGGGGAAAAAAAAACAGTATTAAATACATGTAAGTAAATTTTGATGAATTTTCCTTTAAATACAGTTTTTAACAAATCAGGAATTATGATGATAATGTATGCAACTGCACACTCATACCTGAATCCCAGCAATGTTAAAGAACTTACATTTAAAAGTTGCACTAGTCCTCCTTCAAGTCCTTGAATTATATAGGTTACTAAATTAATATAAAAAGAGGATTTATTGTTCTGCACAATGTATAACTTGAAAGTGGGGTATATGGCACAGCATCTGTGTTGAATTTTTTTTTTTTTTTTTTTTTTTTACAGGAATATCATTTTCATTTATTTGTGCTGGTAGCAACCTAACTGAGGCCTTTAAATCTGGCTTGTCTGCTTGTAAAATAAAAAAACTGGAAATAAACTTCATCAACGTGAGACTAATTCAGTCTCTCATCCAAAAGACCTTCAGGCTTAATGTTGAAGTTTGCAGATGATACAAAGGTTGGCAGGGTTGTAAATGACAACAATGGCAGTATGTTACTGCAACAGGATCTAGTAAGTTGGGCAGATGGGCTGAGAAGTGGCAGCTGAAGTTTAACATTGACAAATGCAGTACAGCCAGGCCTTGCATAATGCGAGTTCGATTAACGCGATTTTCAGTTAATGCTATTTGAAAAATTATACCACTTTTCACGATGCAAATTTCCAGTTAGCGCGATCTTTTTTTTTTTTTTTTTTTTTTATGCGATAGTTGAAAAAGATTTGAATTGCGCATTAAGCTTACCGCGAGTCGTATGGTGAATAAACAAACGTTTGCCTGCTGCCCGCCTCGGTGTGTTCCATAAACCATCGGAAGAAGTGTTACTTGTTTGTCTCCTGCTAATAAAGTCAATGCACACTTGACTTTATTCATTCAAATAATTATTTTCCTATAATTCAAATTTTTAAATGAGCCAGATGAAAATGTTACCGCGAAGGACATAAGAATTAGATGAAATCTTTCGCATCGCATAGAACCTCAAACGAAAGGTTTGAGGTTCACTGTGATATTTATTTTGCCAGGGCCCAGAGAAGATTGTTGTCGGCTATCGGAAATTGATTGATGAAAAGAGAAAGTTAACACTGTACAAACATTTCCGCAACAGTCATTTCTTCAGTGTGTATTTTATGTCAGAGGTTCCCAAACTTTCTGGGTTCACGGTGCCCTTAGTGTCTCAGTAATTTTTTCAAGGCACACCCAGACCAAAAGAAATACCTAACAGTTCCGTTTATTAAGTAGTTAGGTCCAAACAACTTAATAAGAAATGTTAAAACTGTGAACTACCTCGAGCTAATAGTTCGCGCGGTGTCCGAAAGATGTCGAGTATCGCTATTTCCCTCAAAAATTTAATATTCCATGGCGCAGTTTGGGAACAGCCGTTTTATGCAATAAACATTTAATTTCATAATTATTTTCATTATCTTTTACATTGTACACAGTTCAAAAGTTATTTAAAAGGTATTGTTTAAATTCTTTATGGATATTCCAGGTCAAGGACCAAGTATAATTTTTCTCATTGATTGTTATATTCGATTAATGTGTTTCCGTTTTGTGCGATGCGCTCGCAGGACAAATTAATCGCGTTAATCGAGGCCAGCCTGTACTGCATATGGTTAGCAGTAACCAAAAGTCCAGTCAGATATGGTTTTCTGAGCAATGCAGACAGGCTGCCAGAGCAAGTCATGGGGTCTTGTCAATGATATACAAGAATTTTGCTAGCAGGGATAGGGAGGTGATTATCCCTTTGTATAAGGCAATGGTCAGGCTAAACCTTGAGTACTGTATACAGGTATTGACGCCTCATTTCAGGAAGGATATAGAGCTGCTGGAAAGGGTACAGAGAAGTGCAACAAGACTGGTGAGGGGAACAAAGGGGTGCTCTTACGAAGAAAGGCTTAAGTTCTACAAATTGAAGCGTCTGGAGATTAGGCACCAGGGTGGTAATCTGATTGAGGTGTATGAGGCTTTGAATCGTTTGAGCAAGCTCAATGCTGATGGGATTCTTCCTCTTGCCCAGATTACTCACCTGAGAGGTAATAAATTCAAATTGAAGAAAGACAGTTGTAGAACAGATATGTAGAAATTTGCCTTTAGCCAGTGGGTAGTTGATTTCTGGAAGAAACTTCCATCTGTCGTTGTGGAAGCTGATAGCTTAAATAAATTCACGGAAGAAGTGGACAAACTTTTGGAGCGAATGGATGGGTGAAATGGGAAGTTTTTTTTTTTTTGGGCTGATGCTGTTATAAGCTTGCTTTCTTGCATCATATGCCTCTGCTAATGCTAATACCTAAATGAGCTTTTTCTGTTCTTAATGGGATTTAAACCTGGAACTATTTTCTAAACAGATGGTATATCACATAACAATAGCCTGCCACTGAGGTAAAGGAGTAAATAAAAAATATGTAATAATAAATGCAGTTGGTAATAAAAATTCAAATTACTCCACTGCATATTTTGCATTCAACTATGGGCAAACCCTTACGGATATTTAACCGGAATAGGACTGCAACCAGACCAGTGGCCTAGACATAATACCAGACTTAACAGAACCCTGAGCTTCTTTACATTCACTCTATTTATGTGTACTTGTATCATATTCCCACTTTGAAGTATGTGAGCAAAAATATTAAAATTTTTTTATTTACAATGCATAAGTAAAAATCACTACACACTAATAGTCCGGAAGATATTAAAATTTTGAGCCGTGCTGATGAGAACTCCAGGCATCTGTGGATGCCAATGAATCTCCTTAATATCTTTCTGGCCTTGGTGTATGAATAATAATTGGGGAGGCAATGCTTGAAGTGCTAGCTCTTCTTCAACACCTGCTTCAGTATCCTTTTCCACTGCAATGTCCCAAATAGTGAGCTGATCATCTGCACCAGAGGCAGCAAAAACACTGCTATCTGTAGGATGCCACTCAACTGATGTAATAGGAGCTGTGTGATGCTTAAATGAAGCAACCGGTTTACCATTCTAAACAAAAGAATAAATAACATTCATTACTTTAAAACTCTACAGATGATAATGAAAAACTTTATGTAACAAATTTAAAAACTATTTACTTGGAGATATAGTTTGGAAGCCTACTTAACGTCAAATAATCCTTAAACCAAAATCTGGCAGGTGCGCAACTTTGTTTTCTACTGGTTTTTTTTTTTTTTTTGCTTGAAGTACACCCAATGCTTGTTCTTTTACTAATGGATTGCGATGCTTATTACACAAGTTTTTTTGTTTTTTTTTAATGCAAAATTTTAAAATATTTAATTGTTTTTTACACAATTATTTTCAAGGAAGCACAACGTCTATTAATTCTGCAGAAACAAAAAAAAAGTTACTGATAAAATAAAAACACAGGCCCAAACATCTACCAACTTTTAGTAAATGGAATTTGGAAAACCTTGAATACAAATGCATCTTTCAGCTGAAATACAGAGAACAGTATTCATATGACACAGCACAAAAATTACATATCATTATAAAATTTAATGAACTATTTTTAAGGTTATTTCATTTCATTTTTATGTTCTAAAAGTACTTTAAGTTATTTATGCATTTATTTTGATTCTGTCTTATTTGATTACACAGCACTGGTCATTAATAATCTTTGCATGTGGCACCTTTTTTTTCTTTGAGGTGACAAATGGCAACTCTTAAGATAGTTTTCTTTAATAATAATAATAATAAAAAAAAGTGCATGTGTTGTAAATTCTGTAACTCCCTTTCTGATACATATACTGTATTCACAAAAGTATGTGTGTGTGTGTGTGTGTGTTCGACATATTGGAGCATCCATACCTAATAGAAGCTGATCCAGTGTATTTGGCTGAACAACCTTCTTGACAGTTAATTAGATATACTATATTATTTAGATCAGTGATTTTATAGGAGGATTTGTTTACATTATGAAACACAGACCCAACAATTTGGCATGTTGAGAAGACTAATTTTACATCTCTATACCTAAATATGTCTTTAATTTTGTTAGCAAGAGAACTGTGATAAGGCAAGGATATGATTTTACTTAAGTTAGCTAAAGGGTTAAAAACTATCTGGTTTTTCTTCTGTCAAATTGTAAGGAAAAGTTCTAAAAGTAGGTGATTTTCCCTCCAAGTGGATTAAAAATCTAATGGCACATATTTGCATGAGGAAGCAGTAAACATTATTGATTTATAATATGGATTTTTCCTTTTCAACAGTAGATAAATATCAGAATTTTGGGCTGATATGTATAAACCCACAGGAAGTCCAAAAATATAAGTTTGAAATTTATATACAAAACAATTCGCAAGAGAAAGGAAGTCAGTTTTGTAACATCTTCCGAAGTTAATTTTGTACGTTGTTTTAGACTAGTATCTGATCTTAATAGTTAGTTCCAGTGTTCTATTTAATGTAAAATCAACACCTACATTTGTGTAAAGAGAAGCCATATCATATAAAACTAAAATGGCTTCATTGGTATAGTTTAACATATTTTAATTTTGAAAGATCACTTCTGTGTTATTAACTCTAAATGTAGATGTTGATCTGGCTAAAGGGGAAATGATACTTATTAGATAAGAGGAAAGGCCAAAAAAAGTGGACAATTTATATAAAACGATTGGGAATAATGGTTTGTGAATTTTAACAATTCTAAGAAAAGGGCATTGCCATGTTTCACATATGATAGTTAAACTTTTTTCAACTTCATTTTATTTAGTAGAGAAGGTGAGTGTATGATGTTTATTATTTCATTTATGACCAGAAGGGGATAACCCCCACAACAGAAACACAAGTGAAAATAACAAAGTTCCTGACCCAGATCAGGAGTATTAGTACAGCAACTTTTTTCTTGCATTAAGGACTTATGTATAGAGGGCAGACATTTTTTACACTAAAGGATAATGAGAAGTATAAAAGAAACTGAATAGAATGAGTAGACTTTCTGTAAGACTGATAAACTTATTTCTGTAAGACTGTAGACTTATTTTCCCTTGTTTTCTTAATTCTCTAAGAAACATATCGACTTTATCTTTTCACTGACGTTATACTAAAAGAATACTCGATTTTATAGGTAATCATATCTTGAATAATTTGGTCTAATTTGTTTTCATAATCAATTTTATCCATAATGACTATCTAATCATTGTCAATTTTTTGTATAATTATTTTATTATTGTTTGCCTAACTGTTACTCAGGCAAATAATTGTGAAGAGTTTCAATTAGGTTTATATTTTATCTCTGAATTAAAAACTCTGTTAAGTTTTCGGAAAATACATTGCCTGTCTGGGCATTTGCTTAATTTGTGTTTTGGCCTTGGATTTGCTGTTTGTCAAAAATATTATCCAATGATGCAATGCAACTGTTTAAACATAATATAAGTTAAGACCAGAAATTAAACAATAACAAGAAAAAAAGGGAGGTTCAAGAAAGAAATAAAGAGGTAAAAATATCAAACAATCAAATAAATCAAAACTATTAATATGAAGACATTTTCACATACAGTAGAATGTCAGTTATCTGGAATAATTGATCTTAGACCTCTTCTGGATAACCAAATTTTCTGAATAATTTTTCCGGTAAGATTAAATAAATTTAATCTCAGAAAACAGAAACATCCATCCAGGTATTTTTATGATTTTTATACAAAACAGGAAAATTAGAAAGATTTTAAATGCTCTGTTTTTTTGACTTACTGATAATGAGCACGGACAATTTGTGCGTCCCAATGACATTTGCACACAGCAGCTGTAACTCACTCTTTTCTCATCTTAAAACCCAGTGCAGGCATTTCTCTTTTAGTGGCTAGGGTTTTTCTCGGTAATGCTTTCCCATCTCATAATATATGAGATGGGAAAGCATTACCGTCTTATTACCATTAATTTCCCATCTCATAATAATAAGCCCATCTCATCAACATTATAAATGGTTTCTTTCTCGTAATTTGCTTAACTGAAGTGAACTTACCTTTAAAGGACACAGCTGCCGATTCGTCTGCAGAAAGTTTCTCGCCTTGAATGTCTAGTTCACGTATACCGTGTCTCAGTTTAAAATTTTTCAGCCAACCTGTGCTTGCCTTAAAATCTTCATTACCTCTTAATTTTCGATTAAAATCCAATGCTTTTTCACGCAACATTGGGCCAGACACTGGTTCACCTAAACTTTGCTCCGAAAAAAAAACCAAAAAAAAAATAAAATAAAATAATAAAATAAAATAAATAAAGTGCACTCTCTAAAGTGCCATTTTCAGGTTTCGACATCATCCTTTTACTGCTAGATCCTCCTTTACTATCCATAATCAACACAAATTATGTTATACCATTGGAATATTAAAAATGTCGATTATGTCGTAAATTGTTGAAGTCTCCACATTAAACTCCCTGGAGAGATTTCCTAATTTTTCACCTTTTTTAATTCTATTAATAATTTCCGTTTTTTGTTGCAATGTTAAAACTACGCATTTTCTTTTCATTCACATTTTACTGTAAAAAATTGAGAAAAATAATAAATTGAAGTTTCGGACTGATATTATTCTTACCGAATCTGGAGCTTAACTAATCTGAAATCCGAGAAAACCCAGTAGTCTCTGTGATATTTTTCTAAAGCACATTTCTGAAGGTCACATAGAATTCTAGAGGTCACAACCATAAAACAATAAAAACAATTCGCAGTTTTCGGTTTATTGGGCCTTTTGTTTGTACAATCTGTTATAAACAGGTAGTAAACACGACCTTTTGCTTATAATCAAAAATTCGATTTGAAAACATGTTCACTAAAACAGTACTACCATTAATAAAAAAAAAGAAGAAAGATCAGCCTTTCAAATTATTCTGGATAACTGGCATTTTACTGTATTTCAAAATAGTATCAGAATAAAACTAAAATATATTAAAAACTACAAAAATATATTAAATAAGTAATGTGAAAAATGCATGACAAAAAATGTAAGGAATGACAGCATTTAGTACCACAGCATACACAAAAGAAAAAGAAAAAAAAAAGTTACTCCCATCAGAAGAAGAAACTACAAATACAAATATAAATGCAAATTAAACAAGCCCACTTGAGTGACCAATTATCATATACTGGTTTAATTTTCTCTTCCAAATGTAATAGAGATGACAGCATTGAGTAAGATTAATGCAATTTGTATATAAATGAACATATATAACAAGAATTCTTGAATGTTTGACCATAGTCCTATAGGACTATGGCACACAACATGCTAAGGTAGCCGACCTGTCACTGTTTCTCTCTCCATACAAAGTTATTTGGGAAAAGTAAGTCATTCTCATGCAGTTGTGTTAGACCTGCATGTTGTTGAAGGTTGTTCAGTGTTTGTTAAGTGATGGAACAAAAGTAAACATTCAATTTTGCTTTCAGTTGGAGAAGCATACAACTGAAACCAATGAATGGTGAAACAAATATGAGCTGATGCTCTATCTTGCTTATGTGTTTTTCATTGGTTTGAACAGTTTTGGGATGGCTTTGTGAATTAGGAAGACTACAACAACTGTGAACAGTAGTGTTTTGCACTCCAAAAGCAGGCAAAAATGTTTGCATAGAAATTATGTCTGCTTATTGAGGGAATCAATTTGGACAATTCTGATGAAGATTAGAACAAACAGATCTGCACCAGGTTCATTCTGCAGTGTTTTGGATGATGAAAAAAAAAAAAAAAAAACCCTCTCCAGATTCAAAGCATGCTTGTTTGTTTGTTATTTGGTTTTTAGGAGCATTAGCAACTAAGGCCATATTGCTCCGGGGATATGCGGTGGTCATTCCCCGACCTTTCCGCATTCTCCGTATTTGGTGGTCACGGGCTCGAACCCCGGTCTAATCAAGAAGCGTGTGCTACACACTGCTGCTCCTTCCCACTTGGCTACGGAGGCGCTGCAAATACTAAAGTAAATCATCAACAAAATGTTCCATGGTCTTTGCAGTAATAAATTTGGTCAATTTTAAATTTTGTAGTGTCTATAATTCTTCTTTTAGTGGTTTCAATGCTTACATGAATTACTGGTGTCCAATGTAGAATATTTACAATATTCTATTTTGTCAATATTCCTACATTAGAGAACAATTTACAACCAGAAGTGCAGATATAAAAATTTTAATGCTATTTTTATATGTGAAACTACTTCATAATCTCACCGGAAACTGTCGAAGATCCCATACTTTTACGACTCCATCATCACCACCAGATAAAATGAAAGGTTCACTGTGGTTCCAATTGATAACATTAACATCACTGTCATGAGCATTCTCTGATGTTAACATACAGGCCTTGTGTGGAGTAGCTCTTACATCCCAGATACGAATACTTCTGTCCCCCGAACAAGAAGCCAAAACCTGCAAACAGAGGAAATGCTATATAAATAGCATGCTTGTTTTCAAATATTAAAATTCCATTGAGTTCATGACCATAAACAAAATGACAACCTTTCTCTTAAGAGACAGTCACACAAACAAGTCAGGCTTTTATTCAAAACTTTATCAACCTGGATCAGCCAACCAACTTTACACTATTAAGAATAATGAGACAGAAATAAAAATATTAACTGTGTAAAAGACCAATACAATAAAAACAGTTAAAATATACTGAATAAAACTGGTAAAAGCATACACAGACATTAAAATGTAATCGATGAAAGACCATGGGTTGGTGGGCAGAATAATAAGTGAGAACATCTAACTGCACTGGTTATAAAAGCTTTGACAGATTTTTTTTTTTTTTTTTTTTTGATTTGGTAGTTGTTGGCGCATCGGCTTCTGTGGCCATATTGCACCTCCCAAGGTTTTTGCAGTACTTTGATCCAAGCCCGAGGCGGGAATCGAACCCGCGACCTTTGGGTTGCCGGGCAGGTACTTTACCCACTCGGCTAGCCCGGTCGGCTGCTTTGACAGAAATAATTTACAATAAGCTTTTATCAAAATCAGTGAAATTAAGTGTTCTTATTGAGTAAGTGTATATATAGTCAAAATAATAATTAAATAAAATATAAACTGGCATGCAAACACTGAAGCATTTGAAAATTATATTTTTCTTTATCAATAGCTATCCATTCAGGTTTCCCATCAACTACTCACAAGCAGAAAAAACCTCACAAGTGGAAACTCACCAGACTGCCATACACAAACGAACAAGTGTA
The DNA here is from genome assembly GCF_048544385.1 of Mastigoproctus giganteus. Taxonomy (NCBI): domain Eukaryota; kingdom Metazoa; phylum Arthropoda; class Arachnida; order Uropygi; family Thelyphonidae; genus Mastigoproctus; species Mastigoproctus giganteus. Next base: position 228,889,425 of record NC_143582.1, on the reverse strand, counting down.
CATGTATCTATAGGTTGCACAAACATAGACATAATAGGAGAGTCCTGAGTTAAAAAAAAAAAATTAATTTATGATCGCCTGAGTTTTTAATCCATAAGTATACTACAATAACAAATAATATAAAAAAAAAATTTTTAAAGTCAATTCCTACTTAGGTCAACAACGAACTTTCGACTTTCAACTTCAAAAATTTATCAAAAAATTATTGATTTTCGCAAGAATTGAACTCGCATTCTTCATCTTCACGTGAAAAATACTGAAATCCTTGCATTTTACCGATTGAGCTACTGCCTGTTGATTTCAATTTTATTCCTAAATTTATATCTTGCTAAATATCTTATATAAGAGAAATTTTTTTCTCCCATATAAAACTAAAATTAATTAATTAAATTTAATTAATGAATTAATATTTGAAAAAACTGTATTAACATCAAGTGTCATCCACTACAAGTTTAAAAAAATGTATTTGAACTTGAGTGGATGAATAAAAAGTATTTTATTAACGATTGAAAATTTGAACAAGATATATAAATATATATAGGGAGAGTGTGAACTAATAGTAGGAATTGAAAAACAGCATTAATTACTATTTTAAGCTGGCTTGAAATTTTTATAAGTATTTGGCCAAAGGATGAATGTGAAGTTTTAGTAAATAACTAATTTAGAAAATCTTTTTATAAAAACATCAAAAGACATAATATTTAAGTATTTCTCAAAAGTTGCATTTCATTAAATGTATAAATTTGCAATGACAACTTAGTTATTTCATAGTTAGTTTTCACAGACTGTATTAAAAATTCAAAATAAAACATTATCAACCTATGGACCTCTGTATGTATATACCAGATATGCAATAAAATACTTTATAAAGAATCCAATAATAAAGAAAGCAATACATAACTGTGAAATGCATATGCTAGATCACTTCTTTATACAGTAGAATAAAAAGCAGCAGCATGTACAGGTAACCCTCATATAACATGGTTATTAAGTTCCTGTAGAATGTCATGTTGTGCAAAACCGTATTATATGAGACTAAGAAAAAGTACAAAAGGGGGGAGGGTTACGTCCCAAAAGCTAATAAAAATACACTATTTCGTTAACAAAACTAACAAAAACACACCACTCTAGATTTTGCATATCTTCTGCTCTCTTTAAAAAATCAGTAATCTGGGTTTGTTTGCTTTTTGCTTGATAAATCTTTATGAATTTCATCATATGGAACTAAGCATTTTTGAAGCTCCCTTTTGAACTTTGGGCTCCTTTCATTCAAGAATTTGCATTCAAAAAATAAGATTCCAATTTCTCGGCTAACTTTATGCCTTCCCGTATGCTTTTTAGTGTAAAATTTGGAAGTTTAGAATTTATCTACTTTATCATCCTATGAATTGATGGTTTTAACTTCTGATGCCATTTCCACCAAATCCACTTTGCCAGCCTCTTTTTCTAGCAGTAATTCTTGAATGTCTTTCAGTAACCTTATTTTTGTTATTTGGTTTTTTTTTTTTTTTTTAAGGAGCATTAGCAACTAAGGCCATATTGCTCCAGAATATGCAGTGGTCATGGACTCGAACCCCGGTCTAATCAAGAAGCTTGTGCTACGCACTGCCACTCCTGCCCACCTGGCTATGGAGGCGCCTCTTTCAGTAATCATATCTTTTTTTAAATTTTTTTAGGAGCATCGGCAACTAAGGCCATATTGCTCCGCATATATTGTCTATAAACTGCGTGTGCCCTAAGGTTGATTTTCTGTTTTGATGGACAAAAAAACCCAAGTTTCCGGGAGAAAAAACCATGCTACCCTTGCCTGAGCCCAATTAACTCAGCCAAGCTGTGGCTGAGTTAGTTGGACTCGGGCGAGAGTAGCATGGTTTTTTTACTCCCTTCATCAACAAGATTCGAACTTGGGTATTTTCCAGCCAGGGTGAGGAGAAGGGCGATACTATCAACTGCACTACTCACAAGGGCTTCAGTAGTCATCAAAACCTTCCCCTCTTACCGACATATCAAGTCCTACTATCACACCAATTCCGTTTTCTGCCCATTCGATCATATTTCCTGACTGAACTGACTGTAGTCATACATTTTTCCACATGCATTTAACGTTAATGCTTTTACTTCTTTCAGCGATAAAGTTATGATTCTGATACAGTCCACAATTGAGAAATGCTTCCATGCCTCCATTACTTCAATAGATTCGGAATCAAATTTTTTTCCAAAATCCATTGTAATGATTTTATGATGGAATGAGTTTCAAAGGTGGATATAATGCCTTGATCTCACATCTAAATGAAAGAAGTTGTATTAACCTGGTACAACTGTGGGTAGGAACGTAACTTCAACGTGTGGATGACTTAAATATTTTGGATGGCCTGGTATGCTATCCAATAGTAATAAAACTTTGAAATCTAGATTTTTCCACAAGTTTAACAAGCACAAGTTCAATAGCACAGAACGTAACATGGGAATTTCCCAACAAAATAAAATACACGGATTTCTCAATAATTTTTTTTTTGACTAGCGAGTCAACAGTGGGGATTCAAAAAGAGTGGAAACATTGAAAAATTACATCCAACATAATAGCAGGGTTTTCCCCGCACAAAGGCTTAAAAATACCATTATGCAAGGTTTACTGAAATTCTCTAACTGTGTTAGAGCAAAACCACGTTGTAGAAGTACCATGTTATATGTGGGTTGCCTGTAATCACCTCTGGCACAAATTTCTTAAGCCTTACACCAAATGAGATGGGTGCCTCCATAGCCAGGTGGGCAGGAGCAGCAGTATGTAGCACACGCTTCTTGATTAGACCAGGGTTCGAGCCCGTGACCACCAAATACGAAGGATGCGGAAAGGTCAGGGAATGACCACCACATATCCCCGGAGCAATATGGCCTTAGTTGCTAATGCTCCTAAAAAAAACAAAAAAAAACAAACAGCAATAACCAAATGAGATCATTATTAACTATTAATCCAAATTTGGTGGAGAAGGCAATTAATTTATTACTGAATTAATGATGATACTTATACATCTACAATCCACAAGCTAAACTACAAAGTAAAATGAAATATTTTATATATGATAGAATCAGAATCATAAAGGAAAGGGTTATTACTTTCGTAAAGGCGACTACGATGGACTGAGACAGTATTTAAATTCTATACAGTGGGACCAACTGATGATGTTACCAACAGCAAATTCAAAATGGGAAGCATTCAAAGAACTTATCTTGGAAGCTACTAGGCTTTACATACCAACTAAGAAATATTGTTCAAGGTTTAGGCCTAAATGGATGTCAGATGAACTAATGAGACATCTCGCCGAGCAGAAAAATGCATGGGATACATATAAATTAACACGTGACACAGAAGCCTATGATAGATATAAGTTGATCTGTAACAAAGTTACAAAGGAGGTTAGGCAGGCGAAGGCAGATTACGAGAAATCTTTGGCAAAGGATGCAAAGAAAAACAGCAAAGAGTTCTTTGCTTATGTCAACTCTAGAAGGAAGGGGATGAATCAGGTTGGTCCACTTGATATCGATGGTTCAACTGTTGATGATCCTGCTCAGGTAGCTAACAAACTAAATGAATATTTTGCATCAACATTCACACACGAGGAGTTATTCAGCGAGGGGAATGCTAGAGGTGTATTCAACTCTGGCAGTAAGTTAGATAATCTTGTAAAAACTGAGAGTAAAGTGCAGGAGAAATTGTTGAAGATAAACACAAGAAAGGCACCTGGGGTGGATGGGATCTATCCAGTTATATTAAAGGAGGCAGCAAAGGAAGTAAGCAAATGCTTAGCCATAATTATGAGAGCTTCCTTGGACTCAAGAGAGGTACCCATAGACTGGAGATGTGCAAATGTGACCCCCAATTCACAAAGAAGGATCAAAGGCTGACACAAGTATTTATAGACCTGTGAGTTTTACTTCTGTTCCAGGAAAATTAATGGAGGCACTGGTTAAAAAGGCACTACAGGATCATCTAGACAAGACTTCAGTTATAGCTCGGACACAGCATGGTTTTGTTAAGGGGAAGTCTTGCCTGACCAATCTGATTGGATACTATGATGCAGTCACAAAAGAACTGGATGCAGGGAATAATTTTGATAATATATACTTGGATCTTAGAAAGGCTTTTGATACTGTTGCACATGGAAGACTGCTGCACAAATTGGAGCAGTGAGGCATTGGAGGCAAATTGCTGCTATGGATAAAGGGATGGCTGAGAAGGAGAAGACAGAGAGTGGTAATCAATGGACACTGCTCATTGTGGTCTAATGTTATTAGTGGAGTCCCTCAGGGTTCAGTGTTGGGTCCATTATTGTTTTCTGTATTTATAAATAATATTCATGATGGTATATCAAGCTTAATGTCCAAGTTTGCAAACGATACAAAGGTTGGCAGGGTTCTGGAAAGGTTGAGCAGATGAGCTTAGAGGTGGCAAATGAAGTTTAACATTGACAAATGTAAAGTACTACATATGGGAAACAGCAACACCAGAGCAGCGTACCAACTCTATGGTACCACACTGACTGTGGTAGAGAATGAAAAGGACCTGGGGGTAATTGTGCAGGCAGATATGAAGTTCTCTGAGCAGTGCAGACGGGCTCCAAGAGTAGCTCATGGTGTCTTATCAATGATATACAGGAATTTTTCTAGCAGGGATAAGGAGGTGATTATTCCCTTATATAAGGCAATGGTCAGGCCACACCTTGAGGGTGTGGCCTGAGTATACCTTGAGTACACCTTGAGTATACAGGTCTGGAGGCCTCATTTCAAGAAGGATATAGAGCTGTTGAAAAGAGTACAGAGAAGGGCAACAAGATTAGTGAATGGAACAAAGGGTTGCTCTTACGAAGAAAGGCTTAAGTTTTGCAAATTACAGTGTCTGGAGACTAGGCACCGGCGAGGTGATCTGTTAGATGTGTATAAAGCCTTGAATAGTTTGAGCATGCTCAATGCTGATGGGATTCTGCCTCTTGCTCAGAATAATCACCTGTGAGGGCATAAATTCAAATTGAGGAAAGACAGAGGTAGGATAGATGTGCGGAGATTTGCCTTTAGCCAGCAGGTAGTTGGTTGGTGGAACAGACTTCCATCCCTTGTTGCGGAAGTTGAGAGCCTAAATAAATTTAAGGCTCAGCTGGACAGGTATTTCGAACGAACAGAGGGGTGAAGTGGAAGTTTTTTTTTTTTTTTGATGCTGCATAAGCTGCTTTCTTGCATCATATACCTCTACTAATGCTAATGCTAATATACATGGGTATTCAATGTAACCCCCTTAAAGGTAATGTTTAAAGAGTTACATATGAAAATAGGTATAAAAAAAAAAAGTAAAGTGCAGCCATTATCAACCCACTGCAGGGCGGAAGCCTCCTCAACAATTCATGCTGAGGGAAATGGACCATAATCTGCCACGCTGGTCCAGTGCGGGTGGCAGGTCGACCGTATTCAGCGGTCAGGGGCCTGAACCCCGGTCTACTCAAAGAGCGTGTACTACTGCACTCCCGCTCCTGCCCACTCGGCTACGGAGGCCTGAAAATAGGTATATAGTTGATGAAATGGTTTCAGTGAATGCAAGATTAATAAATATAAATCAGGTATGACAGATGCACCTAAAAGCGCAAAGCAGCATTAAAGGATACAAGAGTATATATAAGTTGTTTGTTATTTGGTTTTTAGGAGCATTAGCAACTAAGGCCATATTGCTTTGGGAATATGCGGTGGTCATTCCCTGACCTTTCCGCATCCTCCGTATTTGGTGGTTATGGGCTCGAACCCCAGTCTAATCAAGAAGTGTGTGCTACGCACTGCTGCTCCTGCCCACCTGGCTACGGAGGTGCCTATATATAAGTTGTATTAATATTAAATTAAGTATGCATAAATAGATGTGAAAGTTAATCAAGGTTCCAATAACTATAAGGGTGAGAAAAGTAGAAAAAGAAGAATACTACTAGTACTACTACTACATTCACATTGACTCCTTTCTGCGACCAGTCTAATCTCCTGAAAGCTTTCTCAGTGCAGCAGTAAACAACTTTGGAGATATTGTGTCTCTTTGTTGAACTTCATTATTGGATATAATGTCTACTGATTCTTTTTCCTTGGTTTCATTTATTACTACTATTTCAACAGTATATTCATACCCGATACTGCCTGTGGATTTATCTAGTATTATACACATGGAATTATTTCCTGTTCTGCTATACTATAAATGTTTCCTTGGAATTGTTTCTTTTACATGGCCTTATTTCATGTTATTTTATGTCATGTTCTTTTATAATCAGATCCATAACTGCACCACCTTTGGTTTTATGTAGTAGTAGTAGTAGTGGCATTTGATGCAAGAAAGCAAGTCTATGAGCTTATGCAACATCAGCCAAAATCACACCATTCCCTCCAAATGCCTGTCCAGTTCCTCCTTAAATTTAGTTAACCTATCAACTTCCACAACGACTGATGGAAGTTTGTAGTAGTAGTGGCATGTGATGCAAGAAATCAAGTGTATGAGCTTATGCAGCATCAGCCAAAAAAAAAAAAAAAAAAATCATCACACCATTCCCTCCAAATGCCCATCCAGTTCCTCCTTAAATTTATTCAACCTATCAACTTCCACAACGACAGATGGAAGTTTGTTCCAGCAAATTAACCACCTGCTGGCTAAAGGCAAATTTCCACACATCTATTCTACATCCGTCTTCTCTTAATTTGAATTTATGCCCCCTTAGGTTCGTAAGCTGAACAAGTGGAAGGATCCCATCAGAATTCAGCGTGCTCAACCCATTCAAGGCCTTATACACCACAATCAGATCACCGTGCAGGTGCCTAGTCTCCAGCCAATGCAATTTGCAGAACTTAAGCCTCTCTTGGTAAGAGGATCCCTTCATTCCCCTCACCAATCTCGTTGCCCTTCTCTGTACACGCTCAAGAAAATCTACATCCTTCCTAAAATGAGGCCTTCAGACCTGTACGCAGTACTCAAGGCATGGCCTGACCATTGCCTTATACAGAGGGACAATCACCTCCTTTTCCCTGCTAGCAAAATTCCTATATCATTGACAAAACTCCATGACCTGCCTTGGCAGCCTGTTTGCATTGCTTAGAAAACTTCATATCTGACTGCACAATTACTGCCAAGTCTTTTTCGTTTTCTACCACCTTAAGTGTAGTACCACACAGTTGGTACATTTCTCTGGGGTTACTTCTACCCATATGCAGTACTTTGCATTTGTCAAGGTTAAACTTCAGTTGCCACTTCTTAGCCCATTTGCCAAAATTATCTAGATCCTGTTGCAGTAGCACACTGCCATTACTGTCATTAACAACCCTACCAACCTTTGTATCATCCGCAAACTTCAACACTAAGCCTGATATACCTTCATCAATATCATTGATAAATATACAAAACAAAAGAGGACCCAACACCGAATCCTGTGGGACTCCACTAATAACATTAGTCCACGAAGAGCAGAACCCATTAATTACCACCCTCTGTTCCACGAAGAGCAGCACCAATTAATTACCACCCTCTGTCTTCTCCCACTCAACCATCCTTTTATCCATTGTAGCAACTTACCCTTAATACCACTCTGCTCCAATTTGTACAATAGTCTTCCACGCACAACAGTGTCAAAAGCTTTCCTGAAATCCAAATATATGATATCAAAATTATTTTTTGCATCCAGTTCGTTTGTAACCACATCATAATATCCTATCAAATTTGTCAGACAAGACTTTCATTTACTAAACCCATGCTGTGTCTGAATTATTGCTGCAGTCTTGTCTAGATGATCCTGCAATGCATCTTTAACCAGTGACTCCATTATTTTACCCAGAACAGAAGTTAAACTATAACTGGTCTGTAATTACTCGTGTCACCCTTCGATCCTCCTTTGTGAATTGGGGATAGATTTGCACATCTCCAGTCCATGGGGACCTCCCCTGAGTCCAAGGATGATCTCATAATTATGGCTAATGGTTTGCTTAGTTGCTTTGCCGCCTCCTTTAATATAACTGGATAGATCCCATTCACCCCAGGTGCCTTTCTTATGTTTAACTTCAACAATTTCTCCTCCACTTTGCTCTCAGTTATTACAAAATTATTAAGCACCCTACTACAATTTGATAACCTTCTGCCATTTTCAAACCTTAATAACTCCTCATGTGTGAATGTAGATGCAAAATACTGATTCAGTTTGTTTGCTATCTGAGCAGGATCATCAACAGTCGAACCATCAATGTCAAGTGGACCAATCAGATTCATCCCCTTCCTTTTAGAGTTTATATAAGTAAAGAAATCCTTGCTGTTTTTCTTAGTGTCTTTTGCCAAAGATTTCTAGTAATCTGCCTTTGCCTGCCTAACCTCCTTTGTGACCTGTTTAGAGACTAGCTTATATCTGCCATAAGCTTCTGAGTCGCTTGATAATTTATATGCATCCCATGCATTTTTCTTCTCTCTCACGAGTCTCATTAGTTCATTTGATAACCATTTAGGCCTAAACCTTGAACAATATTTCTTAATAGGTATGAAACTTTTAGTAGCATCCACAATTAATTCCTTGAATGCTTCCCACTTAGAATTTACTGTTGGTAACATCGTCAGCTGATCCCATTGTACAGAATTTAAAAACTGTCTGAGACCACTGTACTCACCTTTACGGAAGCAAAAACCCTTTCCTTTACCCCTGATGGTAATTATATCTTTAAGTAAATCCCACATCAGTACACTATGAACACTGCCACCTAGTGGTTCCTTTATCTGCAAATTCTTAATACACGAATGATCACTGCTGATAACCAGATCAAGAGTATTACCCTCTCTGGTTGCCTCTCGAACATGCTGCTGCAGAAAACAATCATCCATGTCACCATGTTACTTATTTGTATGGATTTAAACCAGTCATTTTTGCTTGGATGTACTTTCATCCAAATTTGGATAGATTATAATTATTAATTTATTTATTTCTCAAAATATCTGAAAAGTAAACATCAGAGTTTACCATACTCTGATGTTTACTTTTCAGCTTATTATAACGTAGCCTTATTATAACGTTAGATCAAGTGTTAAACTTGGTCTAATGTGTATATGTTTTTTGCCACCATAATGTTTAATTTTGTTTGTCTGTATCACAGTAAAGTAATATTCCAACCATGTTTCATTTTCTTTTCCTTTTTTCAATGCTAATTATAAATTATCTCCATGCACTTGTATTCTAAATACGATTATAGAGGTCTCTATCTTCCCGCTATTTTGAATTTCTTCACAGCTTATTATTAAGTCCGCTTCGCTGCTATAAATTGCTTCAACATGTAGATATATTGCTCATTTGGTTGAAGCCTGCATGCATTCATCTATTCTACTGAATTTGTGCACTTCAACTTCAGCTCCCCACTTTTATTTTTCCAGCCAGCTCATTTTCTTTGCATTTCTTGAAATACTCCAGGTATCGTACACTTTCACTGTCTTATCATACTTTCGGTTTCGTTTTAGATTCGTTTCTCGGCATGTTTTGACACATATTTTTCCTTTTAATACAAGCATTTGGTATTAGCTCCCTTTTATACTAATGCTTACAAATGCCAGAGCCCTTACTACAAGGTTGGGCTTCACAACCCCAGCAAGCTTAGTGTTATTTAATAACTTTTTCTATGGTTTTTTATCTTTCTGCTGTCTAATTCTAAAGTTTTTCCCATTCGTTAAACTATTAGTGTAATATGAGGGTGAAACGAACATTCCTACTATCCTACTTCTTTGCTATTTTTCATCTTTATTTATTTAAAATACTCCTTTGTCCCTTCCCCATCCTCAATTTAATACCTCACCCTTATACCAATTGCTTGTTCCAAATCTATTTTTAAAATACATTGATTTCCTATCTATACAAAATTAAATCCTACACCATATTCTACATATTTATATTAAACATACTGATAACCATTTTTATCCCAACTCGATACTTATTTTACCTAAATAAATTACACTGCATTGGGACTACCTTGTACATATTGTATTAGAAAGTGCTAATTTAATTTTCATTGCTTTTTTGGGCTTTCACTTTTCTGCTACTACTATGGACAAGTATAGAAATGCAGTTCCTAATACATTGTCAGGTGTAGTCCCCTTAAGAAATACATGATCATGTATCAATATTTATTTCAGCTGACATCAAGCATTTTTGCATTACCCACATTAGACCATTTACTTAAAACTTAAAATGTTCTTCCCCCATATCTGATGACAGCTACACCATTTTCATTTTATTTGCATTTTATTAATATTTTGTTGTACTAATTTTACTTTAAAGTTTCCCCACTTTAAATTGGCTTGGCAATTCCGCCCATAATTTACTTAATTCATCATAACCTCTAGGATATTAACATTCTTTCACCTTTCACAAATCTACTACTCTTCTTTTTCTACTTTCCTCACCCTTATAGTTACTGGCACCTTGAGTAACTTTCACATCCATTTATGCATACTTAATTTAATATTAATACAACTTTATATATATATTATAGATCCCAAACACAAAAGGTACTTGAATCTAATCTTGTATAATACTCCAGTACTGTGACTGGGCTGAAAGCTGAGAAGACAGAAAATACATCATGTTATCTTACTTGAATTTCTGTAGATTGTAATTTTCAGAAAATATACACAAAGAAAGTTGTTCCAAAGAGGAGAAGTAGAAGGATTAAGAAGAGGTAAAATTAGTAACTTAAAATTCCACTTCTTATTTACAAAAATAAGAAGTGGAATTATAGATGATAACTCGGAAGAACATGGAAATATTTATAGAAAAGGCATGCAGCAGAAATTGAATGTATGTATATGTATATATAATATTATTAGTTAGCACAAATAATATACACATATGTAACAGTATATGGCAAAGAATAGTGAAAAGCAAGACATCCATACCTAGGTAAATCTATAGAATTAGGTGAAAAAAAAAAATTAGATAGTTAAGGAATGCAAATACATGATAATACACAAAATGTTATCGTTCTATATCTACAATTTGGGTGACTTCGTCTGGGGTCAACCACCCAAACAATAAATGGTTCTCTGTTTCTGTGAAGATCAACATGCAATATGGTGATACCAATATTAATAAGGTATTGTGGTTATATAAAAGATGGAAAATTAAAATTTTTTAAATAATTATAAAATGTGTACATAGCATATGTTGATCATCATTGACCCTGGGAGTGGCCCTGGAAAAAAAATTAAACTAATAAGTTATAGGTTTCTAGAAATTTCTGTTGTCAATTCCAGTTTTTAATTTCTCATCTTCATAATGTCAACTCTAAAGATCACAAGTCATTTTCAAAAAAGCTTCCTTTTAATCCTTGTAAATTTTTTATTTTGTTCACAAAATTTTATTTTCATTATTTTGGTAACAAAAATTTTATTCTCATTTTTATTTACAATTATGCTTTTTACCCTTTGGCTTGTGGTTTACATCAGAAATGAAGATGCATGTTGCTATTTTACTTGCAATCCTTGCCACTGACACCTGACGAGTAGTCAGTTTTGTAAGTTGTGTGGCAACTCCTTATTTTGTCAACTTTGTAATTATTTATATCTTATACATTTTTTTTTTGTTACCATATTATTTATTTACATGCACAAAACAAACTAAACTGAAAACAGCATTACTGAGTAGTGCTATTTTATTACACATTTTTTTTTATTACCATATCATTTACATGCACTTTGTGCATGCAAACAATATTTGTAAAATTATAAGAAGTTTACATAGAACACTTCCATGTGATACTCTCCAGAAATTAAAATGAAAAAATCGAAAACCTTATATTAGAGTAACAAATAATTTAAAAAATAATTAAAAACCAATTTAATGCAATTAAAAAAAAATAATTAAAAGAATTTAACGAAAAAAATTGCAAAACAATTTTCCTTCCTGAAGTGTCATCAGCTTCACGAAGGAAAATTGTTTTGCAATTTTTTTCGTTAAATTCTTTTAATTAATTTTCTTATTATTTTTTTTAATTGCGTTAAATTGAGTTTTATTGTGTTAAATTGATTTTTAATTATTTTTTAAATTATTTGTTACTCTAATGTAAGTTTTTAGATTTTTTCGTTTTAATTTCTCGAGAGTATCACATGGAAGTGTTTACGTACTATATTGAGGTAAACTTCTCTTATTATTTTAAAAATATTGATATCAACGTAGAATGTATTGAGCATTACAGCTCTGGTTCATACTATCTAATGCAAATAATATGTAAACCAATACTAAACTCAAAACAGTACTGCTGAGTAGTGCTATTTGTGGTCATTTGTGACAAACATGGTTCCACAAAGTGTGCAGGACAGTTCTCAAGTAAGGTTCCATAACAGTCCATAACATATGACAGCACAACATGCTGGTAAACCATTCCTTGAATGGCAAAAAAAAAAAAAAAAAAAAAAGATGACCATAACCTTTTCTGCAAAAGCCACAATTTTTGCTTTTTCTGGTGTTTGGTGTAGACTTCCAAAGAGAGCTTTGTTGCCTAATCTCTGGGTTGAAATGACGAAGCTATGTCTCATATGCCATTACCACCTTATGCAAAATCTCGCCCTTTCTAGTAAACATCCATTGAAGCTCCTGACAAACCTCCATGAGAACTTGCTGTTGCTCAGGTGTGAATAGTCTTGGAACCCAGCATGCACAAACACGTGTCATATGCAAATGGTCACAGAAATTACCATGTGTGCTTCCTACTGATATTCTCAACATCTCTGCCAGTTGCCTTACTGTTATACAATGATCTCACAAGATTAGAGAAGCAGTGTTTATGATTTCTGTGGCGACAGCAAAGTTTGAGCTCCAGGACCACTGATATTTGTAACTGAATCACATCCATCTTTAAACGTTCTAAACAATCAGTGAGTTGTACTATATGGAAATACAGATTCACCATAAACCTCTTTTAACATTTCATATGCATCAGCTAATGTTTTCTTGAGATGGAAACAAAATTTGAGAGCAGTGTACTGTTCCTCATGTGTTATGTCCATTGTTACATGGGCAAAACTGAACAGGCATAAACTTGACTGATCACCATGGTCACACCGTGTGCACAAGTCAACTGCACAGTTGCTATGTGATGCAGCTTGGATAGGTCTTAAATTCCACGGCTCAGCTACAAATAGTAAGCAGTAAGGTTGTTCCTTCAAAAAATTATGATCATTCTTTATTGAAGAGTCCTCATAACTATGAGGGGCAATAAAGAGACAACTTTCAAAATTTCTCCCTGTCATAAATTGAAAATGCTTTACATCAGTGGTTCCTAACCAGAATGACACAATGCTTTTTAAGTGTGCCATCAAATTAGGGGGAGCTCCATAGAGTTCAATGGCGATTGCTATTTAGGTGTGCTATGAATATACATATTCTAACTTCAAATGTCGGGCGCCTCCGTAGCCAGGTGGGCAGGAGCAGCAGTGCGTAGCACATGCTTCTTGATTAGACCAGGGTTCGAGACCGTGACCACCAAATACGGAGGATGCGGAAAGGTCAGGAAATGACCACCGCATATCCTCGGAGCAATGGCCTTAGTTGCTAATGCTCCTAAAAACCAAATAACAAACAAACAACAAACTTCAAATGTCACTTGATTGAAGTGACATTTGAAGTTTGTGAGTGATAAAAAATTGGGAACCACTGTTTTACAGCATTTCCAGTTTAGCTGGATTCAGCCGTTTTCTCATTAATTAGAGTATCGACTAAAAGTTGATTTAAATCAAAGAATACCCCTTTGAAATGCACTTGACCAGAAAATTGAACTAGAGCATTAACATGTTTGCTTATATTTGTGAAGGGCCCTTTTTGTGTGCCTTGGGGTGCTGGAACAACTAAGCACTGCTTTTTAGTAAATGGAAGGGATTTCATATGTAAAGAATCATCACTCCAAATAATACTGGCATCTGTTGTTTGTAGCATTCTAACAATGATATTTGAATGAGATGCAGAATCTGCATCGCTTGAACAAAATCCTATTTCAGTATCAGATGACATATTATAAAGAGCTGATTCAATGTCATCAGTTTCAACATACTGTCCATCCTTTTCAGTCCTAACGTCCAAGGCTGTAGATCCATTATAACAACTCTCTAGGTCAAAATTTTATAGGAAAACACTTTTCCACTTTTCATACAAAATTTTATTAATAGACATACGGAATAAGGATGACTTTTTTTTTTTTTTTTTTTTTTTTTACAAATTAAAGAATTAAAATTCAGCAAGCATAATTTTCAAAAAATTTTACCTTTTCTTCTTGTGGAAAATATACCTTTTCTTCTTGTGGAAAAAACTAGATAAAATTAACTTCAACATAAGCAAAGAACATAAAGGGTATTACTGTAAAACAAGAATACAGTTTTTATAGCACTCTCTAGACAGTGCGATTGTTGCTACACAAAATCCCAACCATAATGCATGCAAATAGCCCATGGTTCAATCAGTGAGCTAATATCAAGCAAGCAGTTGTTTATTTCATTTCATGTGCCTTTCCTTTTACAGCATCCATTTATTGACTGAAATTGAATGAATGCGTATTTGCATTAAGGCACAACTTTTTGCTGGTTATTTTGATACAAGTTTGCATTCCAGCAGCAAATGTGTTAATTTTTTTTTTTTAACAGAGCCTCTCAGGCATCCCAACACCTGTTAACGGGTAATTTTCCCCCCATTTTAAATGAATAGTGACATTTTGGGGGAACAGAGCACAACACTGGGACAGAGTATCAAAAAAAAATAAAGCGCTATAGCAAACGAGCACAAAGTGAACTGTGCTATAGCGAGGAACAACTGTACTAACTGATGGCATCAGTTTTTGAGACAAAAAATATTTCATTTTTTCCATCCTGTGTTGTAAATACACATTTGAAAGCAATACTTTGGAAACAGATAATTAAGTCACTCATGCAATGAGTGGTTAGAGGACCTAAACAGTGGGTTCTATTATGGGGGTCTAAAAAAAGATGTGAGAATACTGTATCATGTTTGTGGACCTTAAATGGCAACTATGTTGGTCACAGTGTGTTAATGACAAGATGTGGGTAATCATGGAGGTAATTAGTGGAGGATTAAACTACTGGGAGAGCAGATTTTCCAGTGGACCAGCCTCCAAATCCCAAAACAAGGCCAGATTCATTTCCAGATTGCTTCGCTCTTTCCATGACATACCAGAAACTTTTCAAATACTCCTTGTATATATGATTATACTATGGAAATACATACATCTGCTTCATTTGGTGACCACTGAAGATCTTCTACAGATGAGGTGTGTGCAACGTATGGTCTCTGATCCACATTCCACGTTCCACCTTCGTGAGGTTTCCATACATGAATGTTTTTATGATTGTCTCCAGTGGCAAGAACTCCTGAAACAAAAATGTAAAATGAATTTCAAAAGAAATAGTGAATTCCTATTGCTATTGTGATAATTACATAAACATTTTGATGGAAAACAATGGAGAATAAAAAGGCTTTGTCTATATATGAATCTGATTTGAAAAAGTTGAGAAAAATTTTAAACTGATTCTCCCCTTATCATTTCACACCTTATATTTTGTAAGATGATGATTACAGTATGCTAATAATAGACAATTATTATTATTATTTTTTTTTTTTTAGTTTTGGCTACACTAAACTGGCTGTATACATAACATGATACAGTAGTGTCAATTTAAGACCCTTCTATTTCAAATTTTGGAACTTATATTTACTTAATGATTTATTAATTAAATGCACCCAATGTTCATACTGTAAATAAATTTTTGCACATTATTTTTGCCTCACTTTTGCAAATTCAAACAGTCAAATTAACACACTGTCCTCTTTACCACCCAGAAATTTTCTGATATTAACTTTGGTAAACTGTAATGTAACAAATAATAAAGACTATTACAAAACATGTTTCATGTGACAGTATAACAGATTTGCTACTTGTTAATCATCTTGGGAGGTTTGCAGTCAATTCTTGCTTGCAGACTGGAGGAATTCTTTCATATCATCAATTGGAGATATAGTTAGCAAATCTTACACCTGGGGGGGGGGGGAATCCTTCCCCAATGAGAATTCATGAAACGATTCATGCTTTAGCATGACTGTTGCTATCAACTGAAAATTACACTGGCAACTAATTTTTTGTCCAGTATCTGTATCTACAGAAAAGGCATTAACAGAAACTGAATATCTACGGGACACAGGTCATTAATTAAACTGACTGGAAGTCTAGAAGCTTGGGAGAGGTTTCAGGGCACTACCCCAGATTTGGGAACAACGTTCCATGAAAGGGGAGATTTGAGTTTTCTAAAGAGTGCAGCTGTTTACAAGAAAAGTAAGGCAGCGAGAGGGGAAAAAAAGAAAACCCAGTATTTTTAAAGTAGAGAAAGCAATATTCATGATGTGCTTATGCCAAGAGAGATACCCTGACTTCTAATCATTAGAAGTCAGGGTAATCCCTAACAGAGATATGCGATCGTGTTTAAAAATCTAGGTGCCATCAAAGATGAGCATAGGAGCAGTAGACTTTTTCTGAGAAAAATAAGGGAAGACTGAGTTTTAGAGCTTGAAATTAACTAAGTTTTCTTCACCCAATTGGAGAACTATCTGGAAATTGGCACTTAGGTAATTGGTGGTGGATATTCAAAAGGTTGAAGCTCTTTGTACTGTGCAAGGTTTCTTGATATCAGGGAATTAAATAAATAGGTGACAAATGTCACCTATGGAAGAAATGATTTCAATGAATTAAACAAACTGCACTATAAACAATTTCTAGACATCAGTCTCTGTCATTGCTATATTAGTGTCTGTCATTCCAAACCACAGAAAAAGTGATAAAAACAGGAAGCATTTTAAATGGAAGTGCTAGTTGTTAAACCTTTCTGGAATGAGGTAATTTGAATATATCTGGGCCCTGATGAGTAATTTTTTTCACTAGCAGTGGCCTTTGTGGAGTGAGTTTTTAGTTCAATGAAATTTTAATCCATTCTTGTTTTGACTTGGTTGCCCAATATTAGAGTGAAGTTATTTCAAAAATAAAATCAAGATTTAAAAAACAATATAAAATAATTTGAAAAAAAAAAAAAAAAAAAAAAAAAAACAAATTCATAAAAAACTCGGCATTACCTCTTTTTGATGTAATTTTATCTTTTAAATCTATTTATGTATCATGATTCAGTTTCATCAATTTCTGGATCTGAATTTCAGGTAACTTCCCCTTTTGTAAACCAAAATTGGGCAATAATGGCAATAACCAAAATCTCTTCCTCTAATTTTAAATTTTATTTTCTTTGTGCAGTCATATCTTATAAACTGTGTCACAATTACTTAGACACACAGAGATAAGATATAGCAGCATTTACAAGGGGTATTTGAAAGTTTGTGACATGAATATGAAAAGGTTGTGGTACAGTTTAAAAATTTCTGTACTAAATGCATAATACTTCAAATAGTAACCCACATGCAGTTTCAGTTAATTTTTTTTTTTTTAATTAAGGGTCCTGAAGTCAACAAAGTTGTGTGAATGAGGATGAATAAAATCAGTCCCTGTGGAGTCATCCAATATTTGCAAAAAAAGGAACTAACATCAAAGGCAATTCATGAGGCAACGGTTAAAACACTGTGGGGGGGGATGTCCCTTCCTATTCCATGGTTAAGAAGTGGGGAGCAGAATTTAATTGAGGGAGAGCCTAGAAGATGACCCACACTGTGGAAGACCTGCAACTTCCATCACTCCAGAAGCTGTTGACAGTGTGCATGATTTGGTGAGGAGCGATTGACAAGTGGCAATTCAGTACATTTTCTTTGTGGAGATCAGATTCCAAAATACGCTGGCATATTAAAATAATAAAACACCAGATTTATTTTCTGGTGTTTTTTATTTTTATTTGTTTGCCTTATGCTGTTTTTTTTTGGGGAGGGGACTGTTAACCTGTGTGACTTTTTTAAGTAAAGGCAATTTTCTTCTTAAATCTGTCTTTTTTTAAAGTGTAATATAATTTAATATAAGAATGTTGTTTTCACAGAAAGCTTTTGTTTCCTGCATTAATGGCTTTTCTATAAGAGACACTATTTTTGGAAATAGAAATTTTTATGTTAACTAGCTACCAAGAATACTATTAAGAGATAAATAATTACTATATCTTACTATAAAGAGAAAATTATTATATATTCCTACCTGATTTTACAGAACTCCAATCAATAGCAAATCCTTCTGTGTGATGTCCTCCAAACGAAAATATAGGTTTTGGTGACTCATCATTACGGACATAACGAGAGAGAAGACGGTGATCGTTGACAGCTGAAAGAGGCTGTGTCAGATCCCAAAGGTGAACTTTACCTGTTTCAGACCAGCTGGCTGCAATGGGATGATCCTCATAAAATTTTAACTATACAGACCCAGGGAAAAGAAATAACAAAGGAGATCATTAACAAATAATAATAACAAAGTAACAACATGAAAGAATAAAATTTTCAAGAAGTTTTTAAAACTATATTTTTTGGTTAAAATAAGGAACAGGAATGGATTCAACCAGGAGGCTCCAAGTGTGGTCTCTGAGCTGCAATTCAAGTCTTCAATCCAAGCTCACTGAATTGGGATTGAACCATGAATGGATGGTGGCAGACTGACACACTTGTTCAGGCTGGTTTAGGAGAAAGAAATGGAATTGTAGATTCCATTTATGAAGTATCCAGTCTTCAGTCCAAGGCCTGCAGGTGCCAGTTTTTATAAATGTAGCAACAGTATTCCTTAGATAGAGTTGAATCATAGATAGAATTGAATTTATTTATTTCTCTCATAAAACTATTTATTTTAGAAACTGTTCAGTCTTCTCTCTGATAAAGTGGCAGCATGTTAGTGGCAGACTGGCTTACTGAAAATACTGCAATAAGTGGCATTAAGGGCAAGTTATTGCTCTGTATAAAGCGATGGGTGAATGGGAGAACGCAGAGAAGGTTATTAACAGCACTGCTCTTCATGGACTGATGTTATTAGTGGAGTCCCCCAGGTTCAGTGCTGGGCCCATTGCTGGTGCTATATTTATTCTTTCTTCATCTTCTTCCCACGTTTATATGGGGTCAGCATTATGCTATATTTATTAATGATGCTGATTAAGGTATATATAAGGCTTAAGGTCAAAGTTTTCAGATGATACAAAAGTTGGCAGGATGGTTAATGACAGTAATCAGGATAAGCTAATACTACAAGATTAAAAAAATTAGGCCGACAGGCTGAGAAATGGCAGTTGAAGTTTAACACTTACAAATGCAAGGTACAGTACTGCATATGGGTATCAGTAATCCCAAATTAACTTACCAACTGTGTTGTATTACACTCGGGGATAGGGGAAAATGAAAAGGACCTGGGGGTAATTGTGCAGCCAGATACAAAGTTCTCTGAGCAGTGTGGCAGCTCATAGAGTTTTGTCTATGATATACAAGAACTTTGCTAGCAGGGATAAGGAAGTGATTATCACATTGTATAAGGCAATGGCTTAAGCCACATCTTGAGTAGTGCAAACAGGTCTGGAGGCCTCATTTTAGGAAGGATGTGATGAGTACAGAAAAGGGCAACGAGTTGGTGAGTGGAACAAAAGGGGTTGCTCTTACCTAGAAAGGCTTCAGTTCTGCAAATTGCAGCATCTGGGCACTAGACACCTGAGAAGTGATGCGATTGAGGCTTTGAATGGATTGAGCAAGCTCAGTGATGGCATTATTTCTATTGCTCAGACTACATATATGAGGGGACACAAATTCAAATTGAGGAAAGATGGTTGCAGGATAGATGTGCAGAGGTTTGCCTACAGCACATAGGTGGTTGATTGTTGGAACGAACTCTCATCTCTTGTGGTGGAAGTGGGCAGTTTGAATAAATTCAAGAAAAAACTAGGCAAATTATTGAAGGAAATAAAAGGTAATGCAGCAGGTTTTTTTTTTTTTTTTTGGCCACAAAAGCTTGCTTTCTTCCATCATATGCCACTATTACTAATAATAATTTATCTACATATTCAAAAGTTTTTTATATATTGAGAAAACCATGATAGGATTTTATTTTATATAAAGCTCAGGATAGTAAAAAAGATTAAACAAATTATTAATTCTGCTTCCACCGACTTAACCATTTATTAAAACAACAGAATTACATGGATGCTAAAATAGTAAAATTTCTATAATTAAATGAAAATATGTACAATTAGGAACATAAAATAGTTGTGTGATTACGATGCACAATAAAACATACCTTAAAAACTGAAAATATGAGTTGCTAACCCAAATGTTTCCGAAATTTGAACTACATCTAGTACAGACTTGTGGCACTAGGTAACACTGCATGCATGCTTTGTGAATCAGAGTGCCACATGGCGTCGGGCTAGATAGTCACTAAATATTTATGTGCAGTTCTTTGGCGGTGTGTTTCATGTAGTTTGCAATTGTTGCGATGGCTGATGTGAGAATGCAACATGCTTGCATCAAGTTTTTTTTCCCTTCTTAACGATACAACAGCAGAAACCAGCTTTTGGTGACAATTCTTTAAGTCAGATGCAGACCTACTACTGGTTTAACAGTTTTAAAAATGGTCAAATGTTGGTTGATGATGACAATTGCTCTGGGCATCCATCATCGAGCACCACCCTGGAAAAATGTTGCAAAAGTTCAGCCGGCAATCCATGAAAACCGCAGGTGGACCATCCACGACATTTGTGGCATTGTAGGACTATTGTATGGCACGTGTCAGCGAATTTTGTCAGACGAATTGAACATGAGAAGGATTGCGGCTAAGTCCATGCCACAGTTACTGAGTGAAGACCAAAAGCAGCATCGCATGGAAGTTAGCAGAGATCTTCAAGAACGGACCAGGAGTGATCAAAATTTCCTTTCTACGGTTGTCACTGGTGACAAGAGTTGAGTATATGGGTATGGCCCAGAAACCAAGCAACAATCATCCCGATGGAAGAGCCCATCTTTGCTAAGACTGAAGAAAGCCTGACAAGTGAGAAGCAATGTGAAGTCCACACTGATCTTTTTTTGGACATTTTATGGGATTATCCATAAGGAATTTGTCCCTCCTGACCAGACCGTCAAAACAAAGTTCTACTGCGACATCCTGAGGCGGTTAAGGAAAGCCGTCAGGGGGAAACGTCTAGAGAAGTGGCACACAAAGAACTGGGTCCATCATGACAACATGCCAGCCACACACACACACACACACACACACACACACACACACACACACACACACACACACACACACACACACACCTCCCACTGGTGGCACAGTTTTTGGCATCCAACATGATAATCGTTCCCACCTCCCCTATTCGCCAGACTTAGCCCCTGCAACTTCTTCCTCTTCCCAAAAATGAAAATCAAGCTGAAGGGTCGAAGATTTGACAGCAAAGAGGATATCCAAACCGAATTGCAGGCAGTGCTAAATACTATGGCGAAGGACTTTCAGGCAGGACGCATTCAAATCACAGAAGTGCTGGGATCAGTGTTTATGCTCTCAAGGGGACTACTTCGAAGGTGATGAATAAGATCCAGGGTAAGTCTAATTTATTTTATAAATACATTTCAGAAACATTTTGGGTAGCACCTCATATAGTAAGAGGCATGTGATGCAAGAAAGCAAGCGTGTGAGCATCAGCCAAAAATTTTAATATATATACAATTAAAAGCAATAAATATAACATAACATAATTTCAGTGCCAGATTTCTGGGCTAACTGTGGATGGAGGATCCCGGTCCCAAGCCTTAGGGCTAATCCAATCCTACAGGCCATTCCAAACCGGTTAAAGCTAACTGAGCGGTTCCTACCCGTGCAAATGCTGCAAGACATACAGTCCTTGGACGGCGACCTCTACAAATTCGCAGTCGACAAGGAATATAGGCAGAAAGTACTCGGTCGACTTCCTTCCCAGGACCACGTTAGAGGACAGTAGACCCTGCTCCCGGAGACCTATTCATCACTGCCCTGAATCCATCATCTCAGTGTACAAACTTTTCAGGAGTCATAATGCTTTTTTTTTTTTTTTTTTGTGTTTATTGTATTATATGATTTCTTTCATGTAAACCCCTGGCTTGTAGCCGTGAAGGGAGTTGTATACAGCAATGTGCTTTCTGTATATAATAAAGAATTCTTCTTATAAAATAAATTACGCAACAAGAAGCTTTCAAGGTGACAAGTCTCTTTCTCTACTTATAAAAGATCTACAGCGGTGAACATAATATACTATAGAGCAGTGGTTTTCAACCGGGGTGCCACAACAACATTTGAGGGGTGCCACGTAATTTGGGTTTAAGTTACTTAAACTTATTATTATTTTTAATTTATATGTTTATTTCATTATAAAAAGGCGTACAGTATCTTTTAAATTTGTGGTGATCTATAATTTATGTTTACTTAGTACCTCTATATAAAGAATAAAATTATTATATACTGTATATACAAAGGGTACTAGGAAAGTTTTGCAATACAGCTTTGTTTATTTAATTTTTTCAAAGTAATTTCCTCTACATTCAATACACCTCTCCATCCTCCGAAACCAATCTTTAAACCAGTTCTGCCAAGTTTCACTAGGAAGTAAAGCACACTCGTTGTCCCAAGCCCGTAGAAGGTCCTCATCACTGGAAAACCGCCTCCCTTTTAGCTTCATTTTCACATGCCGGAACAGTGCAAAGTCGCAGGGAGCAAGGTCTGGACTGTAGGGAGGGTGCTCGAGAAGTTTCAGTCCTGTCGTGGTCAAATATTCGGTGCAGGCTTTGGCACGGTGAGCTGGAGCATTATCGTGATGGAGGTACCAGGTGTCCATTCTTGACTTTTGCCGCAGGTTCTTCATAGATCCAATGACTTTAGGCAGGCATTGTTCAGTATACCACTTAGCTGTGACTGTCTTCTGCGTGTCCAAAACGACACGTTCCACAATTCTACTCGATTTGAAAAAATACAGCTATCATTTTCTTCTTTACAGATCGGGATTTTCTGACAATTACGGGTGTGTCGTCATCATGAAAGACCCAAACTTTGTTTTGAGCCTTGGTCGGCAGATCGTAATAGTACAGCCAAGTCTCGTCACCTGTCACGATGTTGTTCACATACCGAGATTGTCCCTTATCAAACTTTTTTAACATCTCCCGGCACCAAGTCACACGTCGTGTCATCTGCTCTTCAGTCAGTTGATGCGGCACCCAGAGAGAACAAAGTTTCTTCATGTGCAAATGATCTTGCAGAATCGAACGAATTACTGGTGCATTTAGGCCCAAAGTATCCTCTATCTGTTGGTAGGTCACTCGCCTGTTTTCGTCAAGCATTTTCCTCACAGCAGTAACGTTTTCCTCCGTAACTGACGTTCGTGGCCTTCCCAGCCTCTCAGAATCCTCCAGAGTGAAATTTCCCCTTTGGAATTCTCTATACTACCTGAATATCATTGTACGATGTGGAAAATCATCATCTAGTGCAAGAGTCATTTCTTCTAAGCACTGGTCTATGGTTAAACCACGCACGAAATTATACCGCAAAACTGTCCTTATCTCATTTCGTGACCACGATGCCATCGCAAGCACTTTACACTCTCACTACTAATAAATAACTGAGCCCATCGACTTGGCGTGGCGGCTACTATGCACGTATGAACATGTCTCAACATGCAGCAACAAGCAGCTTCCCGTGATTCATTGTTGCGTCATATTGCAAAACTTTCCTAGTACCCTTTGTATATATAATTTGTATTATGAAATGTGATTTTTATAATTATATTATTGTAATAAATATCATATAACACATATATTTTTTAATATTATATATATGTGTATGTGTGTATATATATATAAAATATAGAAAATTAATAAATAACTTATGTAAAGTTAACTAAACAAGAACTAATTAATGCCATCTATACATATCTAGATAGAACATTACAACAGTCTTATTATATATTTTTTGTATAGTTTAAGTACAATTAGTAAAATAGGCGAGATATATTTCATATAGGATAAGCTGCTAGCTACTTAACTCTATAATAGCCGTAACTGGTCCACGAGGCCAAACCTAGTAAAGAATGATCATTAGTCAAAGCAAAAAATAAAACAATTAATAAACATAATAATAATATATATCAAGTCAATTATAGGTAATAGGACATATTGAAAGGGACTTTATCGAGGGCTAACCCTTTCAATATGTCCCCTACAATTAACCCGGCTATCAGTTTCTGATATCATCTGCCTGTTTAACACGGTCAAAAGGTAATTCATGCGATAAATGGATAAGTATAATAATGGGATTCTTCCCATTATTATACTTATGGAGTCGAACAACACTATTCCATACCTAGATACCCTCGTCCGGCGTGAAGACACATGCTTGAAGACGACATTTTATCGTAAACCTATGCGTGCTGGCCATTTTACCAACTTCCGGTCAGCACACGCATGGGGCCACCTCCTCTCCACTGTCCAAACCTTGCTAACTCGCGCCTGGACACACTCCAGCTCCGCAGATGAAAGACGCAAAGAGATCACCAGGGTCAAAGTAGACCTTACGAGGTGTGGCTATCCCATCGACATCCTTGACAGGTGTGATCTACAGGCATGCGACAATGTGACGACCAACAGCAACGCCAACAGTGACAAGTCATCCACGAGGGCATTTATCCCATACTACCCCAACCTGTCACAACAGATCGGTAGAATCCTAAAATCACATGGGATAAAGTGCATCCAACTCCCGGGCAAGAAACTGCGTTCTCTCATTTCCAACGTAAAAACACCCGTCCCCACCCTTCTACAGAGCGGTTTGGTCTATCGCATCTCTTGCCGTGACTGCACTAGCTGCTACTTTGGAGAGACTGGACGTCAACTCGAGAAACGTCTCTCAGAGCATAAAAGGGCGATCCGTTTGGCAGATGTGGAACACTCAGCTATCGCCGAGCATGTCTGGGCAACCCACCACGACATTGACCCACACCGCAATGTCATGGTCGTGGACAGGTCC
The DNA here is from genome assembly GCF_048544385.1 of Mastigoproctus giganteus. Taxonomy (NCBI): domain Eukaryota; kingdom Metazoa; phylum Arthropoda; class Arachnida; order Uropygi; family Thelyphonidae; genus Mastigoproctus; species Mastigoproctus giganteus. The sequence continues at coordinate 228,864,408 of NC_143582.1, read as the reverse complement.
CACCATTACCTAAGGTGCACCTGGTTGGAATCGTTAAACATAAAATGCTCGGATACCTCTTTGAACAGGAACAGTGGTTGTCAAGTTAACCCCATCACAGAAGCAGTAATTCTGTCCATAGACAAACGCTGGCCACGTCACCACCATAAGTGACAGCCACAAACATCAACCTCAAACAATTAGCCACGAACCTCACGCACCATCCTGGCAGTGCACATCTCTATTCCAACTGCCATTCAAAGTATTTTTCTATCTGAAGAAGGCTGTCCACTCAGCCGAAAGCTAATTAATTGTAATTTTAGTTTAGTTTGCTCTGAGAAATAAAAATAAAAATTTTCGTAGTATGAATCCAGAGCACGTAGGCCTCTTTCATTATATATATATATATATATACACACACATACGGATATATACAAAGAGAGAATCAGAAATAACAGACAGAAAATTGAGTAGGGGTGCTGCAAAATAAAATAAATTACTTAGGGGTGCCGTTATTAAAAAAAGGTTGAAAACCACTGCTATAGAGAGAAAACCCACGCATGCATAAATAGCTAACTGTGAATCAGTTACAGCAAATGGGGGAGGGAAAATGATAATGAGGCATTCATTCATCAGACCATGGGAGCATATTGCAGTGCCTGTTACTTGTATTATTGATCCAACATCTCTCATTGTGGTGTTTTGTCAATGATATACAGGAACTTTGATAGCACAGATAAGGAGGTGATCTGATTGAGGTGTTTAAGGCTTTAAATGGATTGAGAAAGATAAGTGCTGATGGGATTCTTCCTCCTGTTCAGACCACACAAGTGAGGGACCATAAATTCAAACTGAGAAAGGACAGTTATAAAACAGATGTTCAGAAATTTACCTTTAGCCAGCAGGTGGTTGACTGCTGGAACAAATGTACATTTGTCATTGTGGAAGTTAATAGCTTAAATAAATTCAAGGAAGAACTGGACAACTTTTAGAGCGAATGGTTGTGTGAAATGGAATTTTTGTTTTTTTTGGCTGATGCTGTATAAGCTTGCTTTCTTGCATTATATGCCTCTACTAATACTAACTCAAATGAAGATGCATAGAAAGACATACCATTTTGCATTTCTTTTCATGCATTGCATGCTGTTCCTTAAGCTTAATTTTTTGCAAATATCAAATTAAATTGCATTTTTCCCTGTTTAAAATTGAAAAGTTACATCTAATGTTTTAGAAACATTACTGTTTCCAGATTTTTTTTGTGTGTGTGTGTGTGTGTGTGTGTGTGAGAGAGAGAGAGAGAGAGAGAGAGAGAGAGAGAGAGAGAGAGAGAGAGAGATTCTCACTGTAGGGTTGGGTAATCTTTAACTAAACCTACCAATAAAGTTTATCTTGAGGCTGAACTGGCTTAGGTATTCAGCAAAGGCCACTGAGCTAAACTGCAATGCCCTGCTAACAATCTGCAGGATTTATATGGATCGTTATTTTTAAATTATCATCCGGAAAGACAATGATACTTGGAAACTTGAAGGACGTGCCTTATCAGCCTCAAAACAAGCTAATTGTTTTGGAACTAATTAGACCTTAAAACAAGCATAAGCCATGTATGTGCGGTAGTGAATTTTTAAGAGGTATGGTTCTCGCAGAACAGCAATATTCTTACAGGGATTTGTGTGGCCTTTTCATTATGCTTAAGTTTTTATCAAGTTTATCCAAGAAACTAAAATCCTTACATGAATCCAAACAAAAAATGTACTTCACTTTCTAATTCATATAATAGCACTATCGAAAAAGTCAAAATAATTAAAAATTCTGGAAATTATGTTTTCCACAGCATGTAAAAGGCTGCTATAATACAATATAAATTCCAATGACAACTTTCCAACTCACCCTTATCCTGTTCACACAACCTGGATGATGTATCAAAGCACATTCCAACTCTGGTTTTTCATCTTCATCTTCGCTATCACTCTCTTCTTCCTCTTCTTGATTCTCCTTTGGTTTTGTTCTGCTCATGTTACTCATTTTCATTACCAAAATATTGTTAACATGTGACCTGCTTGCTTGAGTTCCAGCAACAATATAAGCTGTAAGTGGGAAATTTTCTGCACGGTTATCACCCAGATTATCTGGAATTATGTCAAAGCTCAAACAAGGGGCTCCTATGAAAAGAGAGCAAAAAATCGGTATGAATTCTAGAAATAAACAAAGCAAAATCCAATTCCTTCAAATATATCATACATATATACATATCAACAACATTCTTTACTAAATTGTACAATGAGGAGATAAAATGCAAAACATTTTATTTTATAACTCAGAACATCTAGTTTTTTTTTTTCCTTTCTTTTTTTATGGTAGGTAGTATTTCAGCTACTCACTTGCAAAGGTTTTTTTATTTGTTGTTGGCAACAATTCTATCTCATAAGTTTTTACATTGTTTTTAGAACAAAGATCTACAAAATTTTGTATTTGTTACAAGAAATCAGCCTCAAACTCTGTAGAAAAGATTACCAAAAAACATTCCAGAAGGGAGAAGAAAACTTATTTACCGACTTAGTATTAAACCCGATCCATCTTATTTCTTGAAAACATGAAACTGATACTTATATGCCCATCTTTGACAATGACTTCTTATTTTTCTTAGCATATGCATATCATAAATACCTGACTGTAAAAATCAGAAATTCCACTATAACTGGACAACTTAATGGTGGCCTGTGTAGATCCACAATCACATAGACCAGTTCAGCAGTTCATTTATTTTAGGGATTAGAATTAAGGTGAATCACTGGAATAATTATACCATATTATATCATTCAGTTATACTCCAGAATGTGAGGACATCTCCCTGCTTTCCCTCTCTCTCTCTCCTCCTTGCCCACATATTATGGGTGGATGTCACGTGACATCACAATGTGTCAGTGCTGAAATGAAGAAAGAAACAGCAATAGGAAGCAAAAGATAGGTGAATAGAAATGCATTTTTTTTTAAACAAGTAGCAAAAATTAATACCAGACACAACCACTGATACTTATCGCCCGTACATTACTAGACAATTTTGAGGGCATTAATGAGAATTGCTAATGCACATCTATAGAAATGCTTTTGGGGGACTGCTGTCCCCAGACTCCTGCTGCTATCAAGGGAACCATATCAAGAAAATCTTATACTAACAACTAATACAATAACTGTGAAAACAATCAAATTGTCAAAAAAAACTACCTTGAATAAAAAAAAAAACTCGCCTCATCACTCTTGAATTCTGTTCAATTCCAGCCTCCCTTGCTAATCACTTGCTCCATTGGGGTTGAAGACGGAATAACAAATAAAAAAATATGCAAAGAATAAATAATGGTAGCAGAGCAAAATATGTGAGAACAGGATGGCCGCAACAATTAAACAATAACCGAGAGCACAATAATGATTAAACACGACGAAACAAAGCAAATGATAATTTCGTATTTACCGCTAAAATCAGAAGCAAATTTGCATCCAATCAAACAATCAGAAAAGCAAATTACACATAGTAATCAGCCAATGACAGAACTCGACCGGACAATCACTCCATTCTTCTGCCATGCCCATAATGCAGTGACAAGGTGCATCCATTTACTGGAGATCAGTGTATTATTCTTCTATGGAAGAAAATATTAGAATCATAGTATTTTCTTAGTATTAGTAGTGGCAAATCATTCAAGAAGGCAAGTTCATATAGCATCAGCTAAAAAAAAAAAAAAAAACTTCTAATTTGTATAGTTCTTCCTTGAATTTATTCAAGCTACCCACTTCCACAACACCAGATGACAGTTTGATGTAAAAACTTCTAATTTGTATAGTTCTTCCTTGAATTTATTCAAGCTACCCACTTCCACAACACCAGATGACAGTTTGTTCCAATAATCAACTATCCGCAGGCAGAAGGCAAATTTCCACACAGCTATGCTTCAATCACCTTTCCTCAATTTAAATTAAGGTTAATCTTTATAAGCGATAACCCTTCCATGGATCTTTGTGATAAGTGTAGTTACTCCCACTTATTGCTTTGACAGGGTGCTTGGCAAGCATAGCTCTCAATGCTCCCAATGTCACGTCAAGTGACTGTCACACAATGTATGCCCAGAGAACAAACTAGACCAATGGTGTGCAAACTGTGGGGCATGACCCCCAGAGAGGTTGCAGGATAAATTAAAGGGATCGTGGAAATTTTTAAATAAATTTATTTTTTATGTACATAAAAGCAAAAAACCTATTGTTAAAATTACTTTTTCAATACTGTAAGTGTAGAGACCTTGCTACTCAAACTAAGTCTGAGATACGAATGAACCCTACTTCCTACCACGTAGGGTAGGAAGTAGGGTTCAGGAATATGCTTTAATTTGCTCACTGGCTTTTTTTTTTTTTTTTTTTATGAAAACCCCACACATGAAAGGTATCAAAACCTATAGTACTTAGTACCGTGCATGGGTTGAAGGAGAAGTATGGCAGGGGGATGCTGGAAACTTTGCTCTAGAGACGAAACATGGGTTTCACAACTTCAAGCCTCCAATAAGCAAAGTGGTGGTATTGCACCGGTTGATGAGAGTCATCTACCACCTGTTAATTGCTGTTCCCAGCCTTGCGTTGTTTGGCACATTATAAGAATGCAAAATAGGATGCCCTGCAAGATTTCTTTTCTTCTTTTCCTTGGTTAGATTACTGTTTCAAAACTTCTGATGTCAACGTTTGCTCAGATATTGTCAGTGAAATTATTCTTGTAGGAATGGAATCCTTTATCCCACATCATCATCATCAGCCATTTTCAATCCACTGCAGGATGAAGGCCTCTCCAGCAACTTTCCAGTTCCTTCTGTTTTGAGCAGTGGCCATCCATTTACTACCCACACTCTTTATCCCACACTCTGCCTTAAAATCTCGTCCTTTATCTAAATCATAGTTTCCCAATAAATGTGTTAAGGCTGTTCAAGAGAAGAATGTTGCATATCGTAATTGGTTTGTTTCCAATTCTTCAGTTTCATTTTCTGCCTACACCAAAGATCACAACAATTGTAAAGCAGTTATTAATCAGTCCAAACTAGATTTTGAACAGGCTGAGAGTAGAAAACTTGCTTCTTGCCCTAATGGTAGCCGAGCATTCTGGTCTCTTGCCAAAGCTATTGGCCACAACTTTTGCCCACCTCTGTCAAAACCAGATGGTTCTGTTGTCACTTCAGCCAAGGATAAAGCTGACCTGCTAGCATCCCATTTTTCTTCCAACTCACATATTAATGATCTTGGTAAAACACCTCCCACCATTCTCAAAACGATCTATTCAATGCCTCCTATGGTCTTCTGTCAAAAGGATTTTGACAAATCTTGATGCTAAGAAAGCTCCAGGTCCTGATGGTATTTCTCCACTTGTTCTCAAAACCTGTGCTCCTGAACTTTGCCGCTTTTTTCACTTTCTTATTCCAAAGGTGTTTATCTTTCTGCTTGGAAATTTGCTCATATCCAGCCAGTTCCTAAAAAGGGTGACAAATCCCTCCCATCCAATTATCATCCCATTGCAATTACTTCTACTCTTTCTAAAGTAATGGAGAAATCAATTAACCGCCAACTCAAACTACCTAGAAATGTCCCGTGTAATCAACGATCGCCAGTATGGATTCCATTAGTGTCGATCCACTGGTGATCTGGCTTATTTTACTCATTTATGGACAAATTCAATGGAAAAGTTCCGTGAAACGCAAGCAGTTGCTCTTGACATCTCAAAGGCTTTCGATCGTGTTTGGCATAAAGGTCTTCTAAACAAGCTTCCATCTTATGGTTTGCCAAATGTCTTTTGTGATTGGTTATCCAGTTTTCTCTCTGACCACTCACTGAGGGTGATCGTAGATGGCTCTGTCTTCTAACTTCTTCAACAATGCTGGTGTCCTCCAAGGTTCAGTTCTTTTCCCCACTCTTTTTCTCTTGTATATTAATGATCTTCTTCCATTGACCGGAAATCCTATCCATAGTTTTGCTGATGATAGCACATTGCGTTCCACTTTCCAGTTTGAGAAACCTTACTCTGCTCAATCAGCTTCAACTTCTCGAATATCCCTACCAATTCCTTAAATGCTGATCTCCAGTGGTGCAAAGATGTTGTTGTTGTTGTTATTATTTGGTTTTTAGGAGCATTAGCAACTAAGGCCATATTGCTCCAGGGATATTCAGTGGTCATTAAATGTTGTCCCTAAATAGAAGCCCATGAGCTTCTTAACAGAAACAGGTTTATTTTGAAATAATATTTATTTGATTAATGAAAGGTTATTTTTATTTTAAATATTGCAACAACAGAACAGTATTAAATTAAAAATTATTCTTATCTTAAAAAAATATAAATATATAAGACAAATAATAATTGCAAGAAGAGAATTATTTATATTAGTAATTTTCATTCAGAACTTGTTGTATCAGAGCAATCCGAGTTAGTAGTGGAAGAATTGTTGTTTTTGTCTTCATCCAATTCCATTAATTCTTCATCACTTCCATCACTAGCAGCCAGATCATCAGATTCAATTTCAAGTCCATGATTGTTTTCAGGGATAATTCACAATTTTTGATTTAATATATTGGTCGACGGTACTTCTTGTCCATTTGCAAGAATGCCACAACATTCAAATGCTCTTTGAATTGATTTTGATTGGATTGTACTACACGCAGAAATAACGATTTCAACAATCTTTTGGTAAGATGGCCTTTTTCTATATCCTTTTGGAGTAAATTCAGCAGTTTCTTCTCTCACCCAATTATCCCATTCCTTTCTCATAGCAGCTTTGAAACTGGAATTTATGGCAACATCTAGGGGCTGTGTGTAGTGCGTTGTCTTTCCTGGAATTATTACTGCCTTTGAGCCATAATTTTTAAAAAGATATTTTAAAATTTCTTCTTTCTTATGAGTTCCATAAGAATCCCAAATAATTACTGTACTGATGGAGTGTTACTAAAATAAGATCCTCTCTTGCAGAAAACAGTATCCATCCACGTCTTCAGTAGATTTGTGTCCATTGGTCCGCTTTTGTTTACAGCAACAACTGCTTTACCACTGGGGATTGTTACTTTGGGAATTTTCTTTAAGCCACGAAAAATAATCATAGGTGGGAGTATGCGTCCATCAAATGATATTGTCAAACAGACAGTGTATCGATTTTTTCTGAATCCTGTATCCGCACCATCAACATTTTTGCTCCCAACAAAGTGAAAAGTGCAATCTCTTGCCATGTCAAAGTAACATAGAGTTTCATCCATATTAAAAACACTATCACTTGTCATTTCTGCTGTAGCGTTATTTACTTGAATTAAGTATTGCTTTACTTGTTCCTGTGTTTCCTTTGGATCACGATTATTCAGTTGTCCGTGATGAGTTATTTTACGTGATCTAATCTGATGTCTCCTGGTCTATCCAAATAAGAAACTTGTTGTTTACTTTAAAAGCAGGTGGTATTTTAAGGCCAAATTCTGGTGAGAAAATATAGTTTTGCAATGTGTTATAGGTAACTGATCGGTGATTATTTCGTTCCTTTTTGAAAAATTCAAATAGTTTTTTCTCAATTCCGGGATAAAATGCCTTCCTTCCTGCACCATCAAGATGTTTGTGTTTTCCATTTTTTAACCAGCTTCAATAATTCTGCTTCTTGTTGCAACCAACGGCGAAGATTTTTCCTGTGAATGCCTGTTTGTTGCGATATCGAATTTTGACTTTCCCCCACTTTTAAACGTGTCACAAACTGTAGTTTTTCCTGGATAGTATATGATTTTCGTTTACTAGACTTTTTATTTTCCATTTTTAGGGTTAAATATTCTGACAACGAGTAAAGACGCACAGTTCACATCCATTGCAATGACATCTCGGGCAGAGCGCCGATATATGGTACATTATGAGAAAGCGTTATTATTTGTCCCCAATAAAAGCCTATGGGCTTCTATTTGGAAAACAAAATCCTAATATAGGCTACGGGGACACAAAAAGCAGCTGATAAGTGTGACTTCTCAGTATGTATTAATACTTCTCAGCACTACTCAAATGCTGAATAGTACTGAGAAGTACTATAAATATTTTGATGTTATAAATATTTTCTTTCAAACAAATAATCTGAATAACTGTGCTGTGATTTGTACTGATGGCTGCACTAAATAAAGGTTTAAAAGGCAAAGTAAAGAAAATTGCTCCAAATACAGTTTTTAATCTTTGCATTATACACAAGGAAGCATTAGTAACGAAGGAAATGCAAACTGATTTGCAGGAAGTTTTGAAAGATGCAGTAAGTGTGATCTACTTTATAGAAAGTGGAAGCTTAAATAGCAAACTTTTCACTATACAGTAGACTCCCGATTTTCTGGGATAGATGGTAATAAAATATTCCCAGATAATCGATTTCCCGGCTAACCCAAAAATACAGCAAAACCCCGACATACGTTACAGGACTTCTTACGTAAGTTGTGTTTTATCTAACTCGGGAATGACTAATAAAATATTGCTACTATATCCTTGATATGCCAAAATTACAAAAACCTCATAATATCCTCAGAAGAATGAAAAAAATAGTTATATATTTTTTTATATATTAGTTATAAATATAGAAAAATAGTTATATATTTTTAATTAGTTCAATTAAAAACTATCTGGGGACAGCGGTGAAGTAGCCGGAGTGGCACATAAGAAAAGAAAACATAAAAGTAAGAAAAAACTCATGTAATTGTACTGTAAAAACTGGTATGTATTTCGAAGGCTTGGTTATTACAGTTGACCTTTATTGGTGCCGACCGCTTCTCGTATTCTGCCTTTCTTCATTATTGTGTTCACCATTGACACTGACAAATCTGAATTCCGCACGATACTTGTTAATGTTTGGCCATTTTCATACATCCTTATTATTTTAATTTTCTGATCCAACTCGATCGCTTTCCTTTTCTTGATAGATTTACTAGTACCGCTGTCACTTATTCTCTTAGTCGGCACCATGATAACAGCCAAAATTAAATTTTCTGAAAATAAATTCACAGCGTTTAAGGTGAAAACTCACTATTATTATTATCATTGCTCTTATATTTCCTAACTGAGGGTTCCACCTCGTGATGGGTATTGCTACCAAGTACACAGGGTGGTTGTTGTTATGTTTGGTGTTACTGTTGGTCGAGGAACTCTGTTTACGATTGTGACTTTCTGGAGTTCCTTGTAGGCGTTCGCTGGGAGACCTATTGCTGCTAGGCTGTTATGTAATAATAAATAAATTTTCTGTTTATACTCTGGGACGACCAAACGGTCAGAAGAGTTCACAAGATAGATAGAATACTAGAAACAGCACCGTATTCAGTAGTCACGAGCTTGAACCCCGGTCACTCAAGGTATGTAGCATCTTTGGCACCATACCTATGGTTGAAACGATGATCAGGATGGCCGTTACTTGTTGCATATGCCACATCTCTTTGATCTCCTGTCTTAGGTTCATGTACTTCCTGATTTTTTCCCTGTGGGTTTTCTGCAGGTTGCTGGGTACAGATATGTCAATCAGATAGGTAGCTTTTCCTTCTTGTCCACAAGGGTTATGTCCGGTCTGTTGTGCGGGATTATCCTATCCGTTATTATGGCGCAGTCCCAGTACAGCTTATGGGTTGGGGTCTCTAGTACTGCCTGGGTGTCGTACTTGTAGTACGGTACACTTTCTTCGATCAACTGGTATTTCCTCCTTGCTAGCTTCTGATGTATTATCCTGGCTACCTGGTCGTGTCTATGCTTCCATTATTGACATACGAAAAGATTCAGGAGATAAGCAATTGCAGCTGTAGAGAGGGTATTCCCTAGATGCTATAATGGCCTCGAACCTGTAGACAGAAAACTACGGAAAAATTCTCCAGACATGGAAAGAGCAAACTGTGAGCGGTACCATTATGGCTACTTCAATTGACAGTAGTTTTCAGTTTTATTATTATTAGCCATATATTGAAAGGAAGCCTGACGCTTATGGTGCACCAGGTAAAAAAAATTTCTGAGTTACCCTGAGTTACGAGCTCACATTTTACTAAAGCTCATTTCTGGAGGTCACTGCCATAAAATAATAAAAACAATTTGCACTTTCTGGGTTACTGGGCTTTTCTGTTAGTGCATCTAATTATAAACAGGTAGTAAACTCAATCTTATTGCATTTGCGATAATACTAATAGCTAGAATTCTGTGGGTTTTTAAGTTATTATAGTGAAATGTGTGTCCTTCACTGAAATCTTCAGTCATATAAAAAAAATATGAAAAACGTAACTTAAGTCAGGGACTTACTGTATCGAAAAATGTTCAGCAACCTACGTAAAAAGTATGGCAATAGATAAAAAAAAAAATTAAAAAACTTACCACATACTACTTGCGTGTCCAATACGATGCTTCCCTATATTTTTTACGATGTCGAGTTTAAATCATTAAATTTAAAATATTGAGCTTCCCTTTATCTTTTAAAATGATGCATAAAACATTACAAAGGTTCTTTAAAGATTTAATGGGGGCACCATTTTCAGACTTTTGAATAATTTCAAGTTTTTGTTTAATTCTCTTGCATTTGCCCATCATTTTCGTGATTTATAAAGAAAAAAAAAATATATATATATTTACTATAAAAAAAATTCCGACATTGCTGACATAAATAACGAAACAAAATTTGTCCTTCTGCAGTGCGATGGAGCACAACAATGGATGTGACATACTAAAACAAAGTAAAAATTTCTTCTCTCTTTTTTATTTTTTTATTTGGAGTCTTGAAGTGTCCTGATTAATCCGATCCTGGTAAATCGTGAGTCTGCTGTACTTTTTAATGAAATGGCTTATGAAATGCTTCTTTTACATACGAAAGTAAAGCAGTTGTCCAGTGGTAAAATGTTTCAATGTCTCTTTGGCTTCAAACATGAAGTTTTATTGTTTTTATCGGATACAGATCAGAACCTTGCTCAATTGTTTACAAATAAAAAAATGGCTCAGAAAACTTAGCTACCTTGTTGATATATTCAAAAAACTTAATGATTTAAATTTAAGTCTTTAAGGACAGGGAACAAATACTGTATACAGAAGATTTCAAAAATAAACTCAACCTTTGGAAAACTGAATTTGAGAGTAATAATATGTTCCCATGTTTTTCTGATTTTGTTAATAGCAATAATATTGATATTTTATAATTTAGAGATATCATTGCCTCCCACCTAACAATGCTAATTAAGAATTTTTCAAAATGATTAAATGTATCTCCAGATAAAAAGCTGTATTGGATTCGTAATCCCTTTGCTTTTGAAATTCCTTCATGTCCCGAAAGTACCATTGAGCAAAAGGAAGATCTTATCGATCTGTCATCTGATGAACCATTCCGTGCTCGTTTCAAGACTACTTGTGAAAAAAATCCGCCTTTCTTTTCGAGATGAGTATCCAAAATTACTGAAAACGGTGATACAAAGAGAGCTAGCTACCTTTCAGTACATTTATGTGATATTTGTTTCTCAAAATAAACAGATATAAAAACAAAACAGCATTCCAGACTTGATCCAGAAGATGACACAAGGTTAGCAATTTCAAATATTGCATCCAAATATTATCAGTTATCCAGTCTCATCCTTCTCATAAATTGCTTTGTTTTGTAACTGTTCTTTTTTTTATTGTTTTGTAATCTTAATTAAAGAATAAGAATTTGATTTGTTGTTTTTGCTGTATTCAATTAAAAAATTAAACAATTATTTTAATGTGTAAATTAAAATAAATTAAAATGGAGACAATTTTTTTATTCCTTTCTCAGCACAAAAATAAAATTTTCTACTACATAATTTATAAAATGCCATTTTTCTTTAAAAATCTTGTCATTCTCCCTCGGGGTTCACATTGAGAGGTCGCATAAATTTTATATTTAATAAAAAAGGTCACGAGCGAAATAAGTTTGTGCTTGTTTGTTTGTTATTAGGAGCATTAGCAACTAAGGCCATATTGCTCCGGGATATGCAGTGGTCATTCCCTGACCTTTCCGCATTCTCTGTATTTGGTGGTGACGGGCTCGAACCCAGGTCTAATCAAGAAGGGTGTGGTATGCACTGCTGCTCCTTCCCACCTGGCTATGGAGGCGCCTATAAGTTTGTGCACCACTGAACTAGACTGCACTTGCCCTCGTAAGCTGGTCACATTACATCTGCACTGCCAAGCTAGTGCTTTCCCTCGGATCTCAGCAACAAGCAATCAAGAGAGAATATGCGTACCCTTTTCTACACATTATACTGCACCTTGGCAGGTTAGCACTAGAATACGCAGAAACATGGGAAACTCTTTTCTACAGATTCTAAGGATGCAAATGAATGCAGAGAGAGTGAATAGCATCTTTCTGCTGGTTTAAAATTGGGAAACAAGTTTCTCACACCTTGGCAGTTTTTAAATCGGAAAACGATTTCAAACCATCATAGGGGGGGGGGGGGGATTTGTTTCCAGATTTTAAACCAGCACTGTGGAGAGGATCTCATTTTCCAATTTTAAAACAATGCCAAAATGGCGAAAGGAGCTACACTTCTACCATTGCTTGTTGCAAAGATCTATACCATTTGTAGTAGTAGTAGAAGTAGAGGCATGTGATGCGAGAAAGCAAGCTTATGTAGCATTAGCCAAAAAAAAAAACCATTTCACACATCCATTCCCTCTAAAAGTTTGTCCAGCTCCTCCTTGAATTTATTTAAGCTATCAACTTCCAAAATGACAGATGGAAGTTTGTTCCAACACTCAACTACCTGCTGGCTAAAGCCAAATTTCCGCACACCTATTCTACAACTGTCTTTCCTCAATTTGAATTTATGCCACCTCAGGTTTGTAATCTGAGCAATCCGAGGATTGCCTCATACAAAGGGATAATCACCTCCTTTTCCCTACTAGCAAAATCGCTGTATATCATTGACAATACCTCATGATCTACTCTGGCAGCCTGTATGCACTGCTCAGAAAACTTCATATCTGATTTCCCATTAACAAACCCATGCTGTATCTGAATTATTACTGCAGTCTTGTCTAGACGATCCGGCAATGCTTCTTTAACCAGTGACTCCATTATTTTCCCAGGGACAGAAGTAAACTAACAGGTCTGTAATTACTTGTATCACCCTTTGACCCCACCCCCCCACTTTGTGAATTGGGGATACATTTGCACATCTCCAGAAACTAACCTAAATTAATTGCAACCTCCCATGTGTGTTATCTCAACAAGATGCCTAAGCTTTTCAAGAACACTGTTCATCACAAGTTTAGCATCTGAAATTCCACCTTTTCCTTTAATTAAAACCAGCCTGAACACATATCTCACTTGCAACTTATGGAAATTCCAGTCCCGTCAACAATTTACAATACGTATTTATACACAATAGCAGAAATGTGTTAAATCTCACCTGACTGAGCTTGGTGATAAAAGATATATGCAGACTCGTCGCATTCAAGTGGGACATCAGTACTGCTAGCACTCGGCAAATAAATTCTCGAAAGTTCATCGTCCATTTCTTGGTCAATACTGTCACAACCTACAATGCCTTCATCTTCAGAGTCATCACTTCCAGAAATTTCTTGTGCTTCTATACTTTCTTCCTCATCATCCCCGGTACTTTCTTCATCGTTCGTCTCCCTTCTCTCAACTAAAGACATTTCGTTACCGTCACTAGCCATTTCTCCTACACGTGGAATACTACACCGTGTTTAGAACCAAATACACAAAATCTCTCCCAACCAACCTCCGCCAGGTGTCCAATGCAGCGTCCAATTAGCACAGAAATATAAAAATTCTAAGAAATTACAAAAAATTCAATAATTAATGACGACATAAATACTGTAATTTAATAAAGTTATTTATTATTATTATTATTGCTCTTATATTATTTCTCCCTGATTTGGGTTTCCACCTCGTGACGGGTATTGCTAATAAAGTACACAGGGTAGTTGTTGTTATATCTGGTGCTACTGTTGGTCGAGGAACTTTCTGACTATCCTACAGGTGTTCATGACTACGACTTTCGGGAGTTCCTAGTAGGTGCTTGCTGGGAGACCTATTGCTGCTAGGCTGTTATATAGGGTCTTTTTCACCATACTTGTGGTTGACACGATGATCGGAATGGTCGTTACTTTTTGCATATGCAACAGAACTTTGATCTCCTGTCTTACTATCGTGTATTTGAGTTTTCTGCAGGATGCAGGGTTGGGTATCGCTATATCAATCAGATAGGTAGCCTTTTCCTTCTTGTCCACAAGGGTTATGTCCGATCTGTTGTGTGGGATTGTCCTATCCGTTATTATGGCGCTGTCCCAGTACAGCTTGTGGCTTCGGGTCTCTAGTATTGCCTGGGGTTCGTACTTGTAGTACGATACACTTTCTTCGATCAACTGGTATTTCCTTGCTAGCTTCTGATGTATTATCCTGGTTATCTGTTCGTTTCTATGAGTGTACTCAGTCTGGGTGATCATCTTGCATCCCGCAGTGATGTGTTGGATCGTTTCTGAAGCCAGATGGCATCGTCCACATGTATCACCGAACACTCCGGGCTCCTTGGCGATGTATTTTCTATAGTTCGTGGTCTTGGAGGGCGAACATAAATCCTTCAGTCTATGGGAAGAGAGTCCCGCTCGTGAGACATTCTTTGAGAGTAATTTTATCTATGTGATCTTGATGGAGATCATTGCAGTATCTGCCATGGAGTGTCTTCTCTGCCCATTTTTCTAGTTTCGTTTGTGCCTCCTGGTTGGAAGGGGACTCCTCGCTTAGATTGAGTGGGGTATACCGCTTATCTATCTTCCTTATGGCCTGGTGGAGTGATGCTGTGTGTTTCTGGAAGTAATCTTTGAGGTTAGCAATCGCTGTCTTCTGTTGCTCAACGAGGTCTATCGGGCCCTTTCGTCCTCCTTTCCAGGCAATTGTCAGTCTCTCCACAGCTGATTTCGGGTGGTGTTGGCAGATCTTGGTCATCATTGTTCTTCTTATTATTATTATTATTGTTGCTTTTATATTATTTCTCTCTGATTGGGGGATTCCACTCCGTAATGGGTACTGCTACCAAGTACACAGGGTGGTTGTTGTTATGTCTGGTGTTACTGTTGGTCGAGGAACTCTCTGACTATACTACAGCTGTTCAGGATTGCGACTTTCTGCAGTTCCTTGTAGGTGTTCTCTGGGAGATCTATTGCTGCTAGGCTGCTATGTAGAATCTTTGGCACCATACCAGTGGTCGACACGATGATCGGTATGGTCGTTACTTCTTGCAAATCCCACATTTCCTTGCCCCATGTCTCCGATTCGTGTACTTCCTAATTTTTTCCTTATGACTTTTCTGGACATAGCCAGCGTTGGGAACCGCTATGTCAATCAGGTAGGTAGTATTTTCCATCTTGCTCACAAGGGTTATGTCGCATCTGTTGTGCGAGATGGACTTATTCGCTATTATGGCGCGGTCCCAGTACAGCTTGTGGATTGGGGTCTCTAGTACTGTCTGGGATTCGTGCTTGAAGTATGGTACACTTTCTTTGGTCGACTGGTATTTCCTCGCTAGCTTCTGATGTATTATACTGGCTACGCAGTCGTGTCTACCAGCGTACTCAATCTGGCTGATCACCTTTCCACCCCCTGTGATGGGTTGGATCGTTTCTGAGCCCAGGTGACATCGTCGAAATGTGTCATCTGACATTCCAGGCTCCATTGCGATGTATTTTGTATAGTTTCTGGTGTTGATTACCTGGTCTTGGATGGCCAGCATGAATCCTTCATTTTCGGGGGAGAGCGTTCCGCTCGTGAGCCGTACGTCGGAAGACACGTTATCTAGGATCTTGATGGAGATCATTGTAGTGTTGACCATGGAGTGCCTTCTTTGTCCATCTTTCTAGCTTCGTTTGTGCCTTCTGGGTGAGAGAGGACTCCTTGCTTAGGTTGAGTGGTGTATGCCGCTTGGCTATCTTCCTTATGACCTGGTAGAGTGCTGTAGCGTTTTTTTGGAAGTAATCCTTCAGATTAAATATCGCTGTTTTCTGTTGCTCGATGAGGTCTATCAGGCCCCTTCCACCCTCACTCTTTCCGAGCTATTGCTAATCTCTCCACTGCTGACTTCGGGTGGTATTGGCCATCATAGTCCTTGTCCAAGCTATTGCTAATCTCTCCACTGCTGACTTCGGGTGGTGTTGGCCATCATAGTCCTTGTCTTTCGCTGGATATCCTCTAGCTCGGTGTTAGTCGAATCCATGACCTTAAAAGAGTATGTTAGTACTGGAGCAGTATAGGTGTTAATGGCTTTATCTGTGTTTTCTCCGTTCAATTTTGATTTTAGCAGGCTTCTGAGTCCCTGATGATACTTTTCGGTCAGGCACTTCTTGATTTCCTTGCGCTCTAACTGCTGAGCCTACAACATCCTTAGGTATTTGTTGGTCTTTCCTTTTGTCATAACATCGATCTCTTTACCAGTTAGAACCTGTAGTTTCAGCCGATTAATTTTCCCTGGTCCTAGAATTTGTCTAGACCAAATTCCTTACTGATGTCATTGCTGAATTCTTCAGTGGTCCGGAGTAGTTGCTGGAGTTGCTTCTCGGTTGCCGCGTAGAGCTTGATGTCATCCATGTACATCAGGTGAGTGAAGTTGTTGTTGTTATTATCAGGTGGGTATTATTATTATTATTATTATTATTGCTCTTTTATATTATTTCTCCTTGACTGGGGGTTCCACCTCGTGACGGGTATTGCTACCAAGTACATACGGTGGTAGAAGTTTTTGTATGGTGTTATTATTGGTCGAGGAACTCTCTGACTATCCTACAGGTCTTAAGGATTGCTATTTTCTGGTGTTTCTTGTAGGTGTTCGCTGGGAGACCTATTGCTGCTAGGCTGTTATATAGGGATTGACACGATGATCGGGATGGTGGTTACTTCTTGCACAGGCCACATCTCTCTGATCTCCTGTCGGCTACGGATCTGACCAGGCGGTCGCCGTAGCGATAATTAGGGGAGGCGGCTGTCTTTTAGTTAGCTTGCCACAGCTACAGCTGAGAGTTTTTACTGGGGAGGGGATTCTCCCTGTGTAATTTGCGTGCCCCGGCGG
Source organism: Mastigoproctus giganteus (assembly GCF_048544385.1). NCBI lineage: Eukaryota > Metazoa > Arthropoda > Arachnida > Uropygi > Thelyphonidae > Mastigoproctus > Mastigoproctus giganteus. The sequence continues at coordinate 228,847,356 of NC_143582.1, read as the reverse complement.
TGACAATGGGACATTAGAGACTGATCTTTAGCATTAACATTAGCATTAGTAGAGGCATATGATGCAAGAAAGCAAGCTTATGCAACATCTGCCAAAAACAAAAAAAAAAACTTCCTTTCACCCCTCCGTTCGTTCGAAATATCTGTCCAACTAAGCCTTAAATTTATTTAGGCTATCAACTTCCACAACAAGGAATGGAAGCCAGTTCCACCAACCAACCAACTACCCGCTGGCTAAAGGCAAATTTCCGCACATCTGTCTTTCCTCAATTTGAATTTATGCCATCTCAGGTGATTATTCTGAGCGAGAGGAAGAATCCCACCAGCATTGAGCATGCTCAAACCGTTCAAGGCTTTACACACCTATATCAGATCACCTCGCCGGTGCCTAGTCTCAAGACACTGTAATTTGCAAAACTTAAGCCTTTCTTCGTAAGAGCATCCCTTTGTTCCATTCAATAATATTGTTGCCCTTCTCTCTACTCGTTCCAGCAGCATCCTTCTTGAAATGAGGCCTCCAGACCTGTATACAGTACTCTAGGTGTGGCCTGACCATTGCCTTAAATAATCACTTCCTTATTCCTGCTAGAAAAATTCCTGTATATCATTGAGAAGACACGCTGAGCTACCCTTGCAGACCGTCTGAACTGCTCAGAGAACTTCGTATCTGCCTGCACAATTACCCCCAGGTCCTTTTCATTCTCTACCACTGTCAGTTTAGTACCACAGAGTTGATACGTTGCTCTGGGGTTGCTGTTTCCCATGTGTAGTATTTTACATTTGTCAATGTTAAACTTCATTTGCCACCTCTCAACCCATCACCTCAACCTTTCCCGATCCTGTTACAGCAGCATAACGTCAATAGTGTCCTTAACAACACTGCCAACCTTTGTATCGACTGCAAACTTGGATATTAAGCTTGATATACCATCATCAATATTATTTATAAATACAGAAAACAATAATGGACTCAACACTGAACCCTGAGGGACTCCACTAATAACATGAGTCCACGATGAGAAGTGTCGATTGATTACCACTCCCTGTCTTCTCCCCCTCAACCGTCCCTTTATTCATAGCAGCAATTTGCCTCCAATGCCACACTGCTCCAATTTGTGCAGCAGTCTTCCATGTGCAACAGTATCGAAAGCCTTTCTAAGATCCAAGTATATAATATCAAAGTTATTCCCTGCATTCAGCTCTTTTGTGACTGCATCATAGTATCAAATTGGCCAGGCAAGACTTCCCCCTTAACAAAACCATGCTGTGTCCGAGCCATAACTGAAGTCTTGTCTAGATGATCATGCAGTGCTTCTTTAACTAGTGCCTCCATTAATTTTCCTGGAACAGAAGTTAAACTCACAGGTCTATAATTACTTGTGTCAGCCTTTGATCCTCCTTTGTGAATTGGGGTGACATTTACACATCTCAAGTCTGTGGGTACCTCCCCTGAGTCCAAGGAAGCTCTCATAATTATGGCTAAGGGTTTGATTACTTCGTTTGCTGTCTCCTTTAATATAACTGGATAGATCCCATCCACCCCAGGTGCCTTTCTTGTGTTTGTCTTCAACAATTTCCACTCCACTTTATTCTCAGTTATTACAAGATTCTCTAGCTTACTGCTAGAGTTGAATACACCTCTGGCTTTCCCCTCGCTAAATAACTCCTCATGTGTGAATGTCGATGCAAAATATTCATTTAGTTTGTTAGCTACCTGAGCAGGATCATTAACAGTTGACCCATCGACATCAAGTGGACCAAGCTCATTCATCCCCTTCCTTCTAGAGTTTACATAAGTAAAGAACTCTTTGCTGTTTTTCTTTGCATCCCTTGCCAAAGATTTCTCGTAATCTGCCTTCGCCTGCCTAACCTCCTTTGTAACTTGGTTACAGATCAACTTGTATCTATCATAGGCTTCTGTGTCATGTGTTAATTTGTATGTATCCCATGCATGTTTCTTCTCTGCCATATGCCTCATCAGTTCATCTGACATCCATTTAGGCCTAAACCTTGAACAATAGTTCTTAGTTGGTATGTAAAGACTAGTAGCTTCCAAGATAAGTTCTTTGAATGCTACCCATTTTGCATTTGCTGTTGGTAACATCATCAGTTGGTCTCACTTTATAGAATTTAAATACTGTCTCAGTCCATCGTAGTCGCCTTCACGAAAGCAATAACCCTTCCCTTTATCCCTAATGGTAGTTACCTCTTTGAGTAAATCCCACTTCAGCACACTGTGATCACTGCCACCTAGTGGTTCATTTATCTGCAGATTCTTAATGCATGAAGAATCACTGCTGATAATCAAATCAAGAGTACTCTTCCCTCTAGTTGCCTTCCGAACATGATGATGTAGAAAACAATCATCCAATAAATCCACAAAAGCCTTGGAAGTGACCAGCCCCCAAATTCCAGTCAATATCTGGGAAATTAAAATCTCCCATTATAAGACTCTCTGATTTACTGGCCCACTCTATTTCCCTGTACAGTATCTTATTATTCTCATCAGAGTCATTAGGCCTATAGCACACTCCTACTCTCAATTTTGATCTTCCAATACTTATGTCACACCAAACTGACTCGACTGCACTGTCCAGCGATGTCCACTGGCTTCACTTCCTTGGATTTTATGTATTTCTTAACTAATAGCATAAACCCTCCTTCCTTCCTATCCAGTATATCCTTTCTGTAGACGTTGTACTCCCCAAATTCCAGTTCTGCATTCCTTATCTCTGTGTGACACCACGTCTCTAATATCCCAACAATATCTGTCTTTGATGTTTTCAGCAATACCTCAAATTCATCAAATTTATTTACTAAACTCCTAGCATTGGTGTACACGCAAGTATACATGCACCTATTTCTATTCTTAGCTACCCTAACACAACCCATGTGCTCACTTGTACCGCAATGACTCCCGGCAGTCTCTGAAATATCCTACATCTTGTTTTTCAGGCTTCTGCTTATTCCAATAGAAGCAGTGCAAGAATTTCTTTCACCTCTGCCAGTGGCTACTGTTAATCTATTCGTCTTTGTCTCCCCCCAAGCTAGCAGTTTTCCGACCCACCTAACACTGCCTCGATAGCATCAGCAAATATTCTTGCAACCTTTCTATTTAAGTGTATCCCATCCCTGTAGAAGCAATCTCTCCTGTTAACAAGTACAGTCCAGGCTGAAAAAAATTCTACCCCTTGAGCCTTGCACAATATTTCCAGGGCCGAATTGATCGACAAGGCTCTCATCATATACTCCCTCCTCTCGTGTCTGGGCAGAATTGCAGACACTTTCAAATTCAACCCTATTTCACGGCTTTTTTTCAACAGTGACCTGTACTTGTTAAGCAATTCTGCCGGTCTCCTACTCTTGATATCATTAGTGCCAACGTGTACAACTATATCACCTTTTGTGCCCTTAAAAGATGATATCTGCTCTACAACGTCATCAACCTTTGCCCCTGGCAGACATACCCTGGTCCTGTTTCACCTATCCTTTTTACAAAGCATGTTCCCCGTTTCCCTGACAATAGAGTCACCAACAACTACTAGTTCCTTTGGGACCAGCGCATTCTGCCTTGGGCGTTGCCGCTGTGTTGCGCGACGACCAAGTGAAAGCTCTGGCGTTGATGTGGGCAGCTGAGAGCTTGATGGGCCCTCAATTTAGTTCCTTCGAGGGCATCCACCCTGTCCTTCAAGCTCTCATATAGGCCCATAAGAACGCTGAGTTCTTGCCTGATTTCGATACACTCCTTGCATCGCGCACACACAAAGACATCCCCCATGGCAATATCATGTCCCGTACCTGAATGCCCCACAAACATCATGCAAGCTGTGCATTTTAGAAGGCTGTGATTCAGAAGGCAACTGCCCCCCTCAGTTCCCCTCTGAGCCACTGCACTTCCATTAGCTTGAGCCTTTTGTTTTGCTGGTCTGGTCTGAGTCATGTTTCTTTTAATTTAAATAAAATTTCTATTTCAGTTTATAACCCTAACTTATCTCCCAACACAGTTATAACGGGATATATATTTTTTAGTGTCAAGTGTTAATTATCTCCGAGTTCCCTTTATATAACTTCCGTATCAGTTATGTATTAATTAATTATGTTACGTTTGTAATCTAAGTCGGTATATGTATTTAGTTAAAAGTACAATTTAAATGCCAACGAAGTTCAAGAAGTTTAATAGATTTTACCGATCACTGAAAATATTATAACCTATACTATACTAATGCCAGCTAGGTTCGATGTATGACGATCGTATGACAAAGACAAAGGCGGCAAGTTACGAACGGTAATCTATGGACACTTAATTATTAATTAACTTTCAAATCTCGCTGTCTCAATTCAGAATAAATTTTACAAGATTACAAGAAAAGATTACAAGATTATCTAGCTTACTGCCAGATTTGAATACACCTCTGGCATTCCCCTCGCTGAATAACTCCACATGTGTGAATGTCGATGCAAAATGTTCATTTTGCATCGACATTGTTAGCTACCTGAGCAGAATCATTAACATTTGAACCATCGATATCAAGTGGACCAATCTGATTCATGTCCTTCCTTCTAGAGTTTACATAAGTAAAGAACTCTTTGCTGTTTTTCTTTGCATCCTTTGCCAAAGATTTCTCATAATCTGCCTTTGCCTGCCTAACTTCATTTGTGACTTGGTTACAGACCAGCTGATATCTATCATAGGCTTCTGTGTCACGTGTTAATTTATATGTATCCCATGCATTTTTCTTCTCTGCCATGTGTCTCATTAGTTCATCTGACATCCATTTAGGCCTAAACCTTGAACAATATTTCTTAGTTGGTATGTAAAGCCTAGTAGCTTCCAAGATAAATTTTTTGAATTTGCTGTTGGTAACATCATTAGTTGGTCCTACTGTATAGAATTTAAATACTATCTCAGACCATCGTAGTCGCCTTTACGAAAGTAATAACCCTTTCCTTTACCCCTGATGGTAGTTACCTCTTTGAGTAAATCCCACTTCAGCACACTGCGATCACTGCCACTTAGTGGTTCCTTTATCTGCAGATTCTTAATGCATGAAGAATCACTACTTATAATCAAATCAAGAGTATTCCTCCCTCTAGTTGCCTCCCGAACATGCTGATGTAGGAAATAATCATCCAATAAATCCACAAAAGCCTTGCTAGTGTGTGAGTGACTAACCCATAAATTCTGGTCAGTATCTGGGAAATTAAAATTCCTTATTATAAGACATTCCGATTTACTGGCCCACTGTATTTCCCTGTACAGTTTCCTATTATACTCTTCAGAGTTATTAGGCCTATAACTCTGAAGAGTATTAGTGTGCTAATACTCTTCAGAGTTTTGATCTCCCAATGCTTATGTCACCCCAAACTGACTTGACACTGCATTGTCCAGCTATATCGACTGGCTTCACTTCCTTGGATTTTATGTGTTTCTTAACTAATAGCATAACCCCTCCTCCCTTCCAGTCCCGTTTATCCTTTCTGTAGACGTTGTACTCCCCAAATTCCAGTTCTGCATTCCTTATATCTGTGTGACACCACGTCTCTGATATACCAATAATATCTGCCTTTGATATTTTCAGCAATACTTCAAATTCATGAAATTTATTTACCAAACTTCTAGCTCGCAGGTATACATGCACCTGTTCCTATTCTTAGCTACCCTAACACAACCCATGTTTTCTTGTACCGCAATGACTGCCCGTAGTCTCTGAAACATCCTGCATCTTGTTTTCCAGGCTTCTGCTTATTCCAATAGAAGCAGTGCAAGAATCTGTTTCACCTCTGCCAGTTCCTACTGTTAATCTATTATTCCTTGTTTCCCCCCAAGCTAGCAGTTTTTCGACCCACCTAACACTGCCTCTATAGCATCAGCAAATATTCTTGCACCCTTTCTATTTAAGTGTATCCCATCCCTGTAGAAGCAGTTTCTCCTGTTAACAAGTATAGAATGGCACTGTTACAAATCTTGCGATTTGTAAGAGTGCCATTTCTGTGCGAGACACAGGCGTTACTGTCTCCTTGTTGCCTGAGGCTGACGGCCTAAAGCGCTACTGCTCATACCTCTGCGAGGTCCGGGGTGGGCAGGCTAGTGGTTCCCCCTTGTCTGGCGAAATTGAGCAGAAGCGTAGTGGGACGAGGCTTCTTGTTTTCATTTTTGCAAGTTTGAATTTTTGAATTTGAGTTCAAAACTCGGGAGGGGGCATAATTTCCTCTCCTGAGTTATTTAGGAGCATTTCCGTGCCCTCAAAAATTGGCCTAGGTTGATACGAGTTGTCCCTGGGACCACTCCCCGTTTTAATTGAGGAGTGTTGGCTTTTAGATACACTTGAGAACAGTTTTCTCGTGTTTTAAAGATTTCGTTTAATCTGAGTTGGGTTCTGGCACTTTGCTCATTTACAATTGTAAATATTGTAAATAGTATTTTGGTTGTCAATTATTGACTTCTAATTTTAATTGTATATATTATATTGTGAGTTTTATTATATACTAAAATGTCTACTTCTGATAGTGAGGAAGAACTGCTGACAGTGGCGGGCGAGGTGATGGAGGACGGTGTACAAGTAAAAGAAATGACTGAATCAGAAGCGTTCACTGGGAGGACTCTACAGCATACTCCTAATAAGGAAAGATACACCTCATTGTCTGGGCCTCAACAAAGTATTCACAAAGATACTAAAAAGAAAAAAAAGAAACAAGGGAATGTATTTTCAGATGGTGGTGATAATAGTTTGAAAGAAAGAAAGAAGAAGAAACAGAAAGATGAAGCAAGTAGTACCGGAGAGGATAACGGATTTCATTATGTCTTTGAAACAAGAAGTAGGTTGCAGTCTTTTCTTTGAGATGCTCAGAGTAAGGTACCAATAGTTGCAATTAGGAAAATAATGGACATGTGGGATGTAATAGAGAGAAAGGCTCATGAAACTTATGTAGAGAACATCCTGCTAAAAGAAAAGTTAAAAAAGAAAGTTGAAGTGGAAAAAGATAGTTATTCTTCAATAGTTAAAGGTACAGAAACAACTATAAGTGCACCTAAAATAATGATAATAAAAGCTGTGACCAATAGGTACAAGACAAGTGAAGAAGTTAAGACGGATGTTTTGAAGGAGGTGAGACCCCTGTTATCTTCTATAAAAGTAAGAAATGTTAGGCCAATTAGGGACAGAGGTGTAATAGTTGAGGCTGAAACAGATTAGGATATTGATAAATTGAAGACATGTCAAAAGATCCAAGAATTAGGACTAAAATATTCATTGCCGAAGCCTATATTGCCAAGGATTGTGAAATTTGATGTAGAGGAGGATATAGAGGAAGAAGAACTATTAAAACAATTTTGGCAAAGAAATTTTAAGAAAAGTAAAGTAAGCGAGAAAAAGTTTAAGGAGGGGTGGAGATCTTAACAGTGAACAAAAATAGGACTACTAATATGGATAACTGGATGATACAATTAATTTCGGAGATGTGGAAAATAATAAACAATAGGACTAGACTCTTTATAAGGTGGACAGCCTGTAAGTTTAAGGAGGTTTTTTGTGTTACACAATGTTTCAGATGTATGACTTTTAGCCATGTAGCCAAGTATTGTAAAAGGGAGGTGCTGTGTGGACACTGTGGTGAGACGAATCATTCTTATAAGGACTGTAAAAATAGACAAAAAGAACCTAGATGCTGCGCATGTGGTAAAAGAAATTTACAGGCTGATCATGCAGCAGTGGATAAAAAGTGCCCAGAATATGTAAAGGCTTTAGAAAACTATAAAAAGAAAATAATTTATGAATAGTAAAATTAAAATTTTGCAATTAAATGCACAAAAAGCAAAATCTGTGGGAGCCCAAGTTAATAAGATTATGGAAGAAGAAAATGTGTCTATTGCCTTGCTGCAGGAGCCATACTCAGCGAGGTCTCAAATTATAGGATATCCGCAGGCTTATAGGATAATTACGGAGGGTAATAACCCAATGGCAGCAATAGTAATAAGGGATAAAGATATTATTGTCACAAAAATAATATCTATGTGTAGTGAAACGTTTTTATGCTGCTAGATTATTAGTCAGTGTGGGAGATTTTATGTAGCAACGATATATTGTCCACCTTCTATAGAAATAGATATGTATATAGAATATTTAGAAAGACTATGCAGGGTATTTGGTTCTTGTGCCTTGGTAGTGGCAATTGACTCTAATGCGAATTCCCCCCCCCCCCCCGTGGGGTGAGGAATATACAGATGAAAGAGGATCAGCATTAGAAGAATGTTTGTTAACATCTGGAGCTGAAGTTATAAATGATAAATGTATCTGGGCATAAACCAACTTATTCATCTGTGCATGGTCAGTCGTATATTGATATTACAATTGCGACGGCATAAATATCTAGGAAAATTAAAATGTGGGATGTACATGATAACTATACCACAAGTAATCACAACAGCATCTCCTTTGAAATTAATGAAGATGGAAACAGAGAATACTGTGATACACAATTGTATAATGTTAAAAGTATAATGTATAATACAAAGTATTATACATTATACAATGTATAATTGTATAATGTATAAATTGATACACAATTTATAATGTTAAAAAAGTGCTCTGTGGACAGAATTTGAATTGGAATATAGTAATAGTGTGAGGCAGGTGAACTGGTCTTGACCGTAAGTAATTACAGAATTGACCACAGACTTCCAAAACACTAGAATCAAGTCAATTAGAAAGACCCGAAACGTGGGGGTAATCATAGAAACTGAATCTGGCCAAGAAGCTGCTGATATTATGAACAACCCGAAGATACCAATGCTTGGGCTCATAGCTGCGCCACCAAAGAAAAGAGGACCCTCCATTATCGTCTTTGACGTTGACAAAGATCTCACCCGTACTCAGGTGTGGGACGAGCTATATGGAAGAAATATCCAGAGAACACTCCCAGACGTCAACCCGGAGGAAATTATCACTCCAAAATACCATACAAAGTCTAGGAATGGAAACAGTGTAAACTGGATTTTTGAAATTGCCCCTATTGCTTGGCAAACAGTCATTCAGCAAGACAGAGTTTTCATAAACTGAGGCAGCCCTTGGACAGCCCAAGTACTTCAGGGAGCACTTGGCTGTACCCAAATGCTTTAAATGCTGAAGGTTTGGGCACACCACTCACACCTGCACCCAGACTACTGTAACTTGTGGCCATTGTGCTGAAAAGTGCCACGAGTATAATACGTGCCCTAATAAAGAAAAACTGCCCATCTGTGAAAATTGCACGGGACAGAAGAGGCCTCACGAACACTCCATTCGTGTCAACAAATGTCCGATATATTTAAAGGCGAAGAGTTCACACCAATCAAAGACCGATTATGGTCCAATGTCTTAAACCATACAACACCAGCGTCCTGAAAATACTCCAAATAAATGCACAACGGGCAAAAGCTGTAGCTGAACAGCTAAGAATAAAGGCAGATGAAGACAACTTTGATATTCTGATCTTACAGGAACCATACACCTATACAAATCAGGTCAGGGGATACCCCTCACATATAAAATTACTCAAGTTGATGAAGAGGCCCCCTGGGCTGCAATAGCAACTAGGAATCCTGACATAACTGTCACCAAAATCCCCCATTTATGCACAGCCTGGGCGGCATGTGCACACATCATCAGCCCCCTGGGACATTTTTATATAGTCTTATTATACTGCACACCGGGGGTTGATATGCTTCCATACACGAGGTATCTGGAGATCGTCCTCACAACTCTTCCAGATGAAAAGATCATTATCGGTGCTGACGTCAACTGCAAGTCACGTGTTTGGTTCAGCACTACTGCTTACAGGCATGGCTGTAGAAACAGCCAAAAACTTGAAGATCTTCTGGCAAATTTCCAGCTTACTATTCTAAACAGGCCGAACAACCAGCCCACCTTTTGTAATACCTTGTGGAAATTCACAATTGATGTGACCTTGGCTACGAGAAATATATCAAACTTCATCGTGGGTTGGGCCATCCAGGATTCCTGGACCACCTCAGACCACAGGACCATAACATACAAGATAACAAGATCCTTGGATAGAATCCCAACTCCAAGATTCACCTGCTCAAAGGTATGTCATCTCCAGAGCAAAATGGGACATTTTCGCGGAGAAGCTGCGCTCCTTAGCCCAGCAGCTGCGAGTTAATAACTACCATCCCACTGATCCTGATGCCTACCAGAGAAAAGTCACAAATATACTTACAGAAGCTAGCAACTGCGTCATTCCTAGGAAGAAACCCATTCCTGGTGCTGTCCCGTGGTGGTGGCCAGAACTCCAGCGCCTTCGGTGGGCGGTCAACTTCAGAAGAAGAGCCTTCTAATGAGCGCGACGGTCCTGGCCAGCTGCAGAGGTAGAGGAATTTTTCTAGCAGGGATAAGGAGGTGATTATTCCCTTGTATAAGGCAATGGTCAGGCCACACCTAGAGTACTGTATACAGGTCTGGAGGCCTCATTTCAAGAAGGATGTAGAGCTGCTGGAACGAGTACAGAGAAGGGCAACAAGATTAGTGAATGGAACAAAGGGGTGCTCTTACGAAGAAAGGCTTAAGTTTTGCAAATTACAGTGTCTGGAGACTAGGCACCAGCGAGGTGATCTGATAGAGGTGTATAAAGCATTGAATGGTTTGAGCATGCTCAATGCTGATGGGATTCTTCCTCTCGCTCAGAATAATCACCTGAGAGGGCATAAATTCAAATTGAGGAAAGACAGATGTAGGATAGACGTGCGGAAATTTGCCTTTAGCCAGCGGGTGGTTGGTTGGTGGAACAGACTTCCATCCCTTGTCGTGGAAGTTGATAGCCTAAATAAGTTTAAGGCTCAGCTGGACAGGTATTTTGAACGAACAGAGGGGTGAAGTGGAAGTGGTTTTTTTTTTTTTTGGCTGATGTTGCATAAGCTTGCTTTCTTGCATCAAATGCCTCTACTAATGCCTAATGCTAATGCTAATGCTCTCCGCCAGCAATACAGAGAGACTAGAAATATATACATGGCTATTATCAGGAAACGCAAGCAAACATCATGGAAACAACTAGTTTCCACAACCGGAAACACCTATCCCTGGGGTGTAGTCTATAAAATCACAACCAACAAACTCCCAAGAGGGGAGGTAATGACAGCAACAATAACCCCTCAAGGTAACATAACAACCTCATGGGACAGATCCATCAATAACATATTGGATACAATTATCCAATCAGCAATGGATCCTAGTACAAGTCAACAACAACAGCTCTGCCAGGACAACAGTATATACAGTCCAGAACATCAAGAGCCGCCCTTCACTATTGAGGAGCTGCACACCGCAACTGATAGACTCCGCAACAATAAATGTCCAGGACCGGACGTACTTGAACCAGAGATTATAAGGAAGACTGTGGAGCATTCCCCATACCTCATCCTCGACCTGTTCAATCACTGCCTGCAGACAGGAGTCTTCCCATCCGATTGGAACATAGCTAACATACGCGTGATTCTGAAAAACCCAACCGAGCCTCCAGAAATCCCATCTTCTTATAGACCGATTGCCTTGTTATCTGTGCTAAACGAGCTTTTTGACTACCTACTACACAGTAGAATTACAGTACATTATAATGCAGCAAATTTATCCTCTACAAGCCAATATGGTTTCAAACAAGGATGCTCTACAGTTGATGCATTCCAGAATATCCTTACAACTGTCACAAACTCCAATAGAAAATATTTCCAGATTATTGCCATAGACTTTGCTGGGGCGTTCGACTCACTCTGGTGGCCGAGCGTCCTCAGCCGACTAAGACGTGCCTGTCTTCTCGGAAACCTTTATAACAGCATAAGAAGCTACCTCAGAGCCAGAGAAATAATTGTCAATGCACCATACTGCAGAGTCAAACGCCAGGTTTACAGGGGTTGTCCCGAGGGCTTGGTGCTGGGGCCGCTCCTTTGGAATGTTGTACTTAATGACTTCCTCAACACTAACCTGAATGAAATTATCTCCCAGGCCTATGCAGATGATCTGATCCTGGCCGTGTCTGCAGACTGCAGAGGGCAACTAGAAAATTCTGCAAATCAGGCTCTCTTGATATTACAAAACTGGGCAAGGGATCATAATCTTCAAATCTTTTTAATGAAGACTAATTACATCTTACTGAAAGGGTCCCTCAGAAGACGTCCACAAATCAAGATAAACGAGACCACAACATGTTTCACTACTGAACTGAAATATCTAGGAATAATCCTGGGCTCAGGACTTCATTCCTCACACATTTGAAACACCTGCAGACAAAGTTAAGGAACTATACTGCCTTGGTCGCCAGAGTTACGCGTCAGGATTGGGGCCTCAATCGCCGCACTCTTTCGCTGTTCTACAAAGCAGTATTTCTACCGGCGATTACATACACTGCAGGGATATGGTATCCGAGAGCAAAAATAGCAGTAAACAGAAAGAAGCTCGAAACTATTCAAAGATTTACCCTCCTCACCATTACCAGGGCCTGCCGTACTGTCAGCACCCATGCCCTTCAGGTGCTGGCAGACGCCCTTCCTTTGGACCTAGAGGTGATACGTTGTGGGCTCCTCTACCAACTATCAAAAGACACATCGGTGACGTTCATAGACTACACCATTGATACCACTAATAACTTGATTGCTGAAAAGAAACGCCTTAGCCTCCATTTACAGCAGATATGGCAAGATAGCCCATAATTTCCTATGATATCTCCTAAAGGAGATATCACTAGGAAATTTATTCCACATGTCAACAAGGCATATCCCAAGTCTCCTTCATGGTTCTCTCCCGACCTGTAGAAAACTTTCATGCTAACAGGTCACGGATCCATCAGAGTCAAACTCTCAAGTCTTGGAATTATTGATGATCCCCTCTGCCATTGTGGAGAGCTGGAGAGTTAGTCTCACCTAATGTATGACTGCCCTTTCTATGAGGACCTTTGCTGCATTCTGATTGCCAGAATTAACTTCAATCCAAAACTCCAGGAACATTACTTGTTGGACAGCGACAGAGAGTACAAGCCCTTTTCGCAATACTGCTAGGAGCTCTTCACAAGAATAAGATCCTACTGCTGGAACGAACGTACACCTGATTAACTCGTCTTGCCCAAATTCAAGCTGGACTGTCAACGACTACAATCGTTAATGGGATGGGACCTTTGTTCCATGAACGACAACACTGTTTTGGACCTTCCTAATTTAGACTCTTTACTGTGATATTATGCAGCTCTGCTGAATCAATTTCAAGCTGGACTGTCAATGACTACCATCGTTACGGGAATGGGACCTCTGTTCCATGAATGACAATACTGTTTTGGACCTTCCTGATTTAGACTCTTTACAAATTGTGATATTATGCAGCTCTGCTGACCCAGTGACCAAATGGACAGAAGCCCTGAAACCGCCCCCAAGTCAGACTGTAGTGAACATACATCTCTAATTTTGACTTAACAAAAGGGAGAAATCCGCGGTGAGACCCGTACTAGTGACACAGTCTAGTGATAACTACAAACTTGACGACAGACCTGAAAGCTCTGAACTCGTTGTGACAAGTATACATCAGGCGGGACACATTACGTACAGTCCCAACTGTGACAGCATTGCCAGACTCTGAAAAAAAAAAAGACAAGATGGGACGGGACCTTCGTCCCAGCTATGACACTCCAAAGCACAGCTCAGCTGCTCCCATTAAGCTTTCTTTGACACGCTCCAATGCGTGGTTCTTTTTATCCACCACCCAGGCAGGGGGGAGGTTAACCCTGGTCGCCTACCCCCTTGCCATCCCTCTTTTCCCTCTGGTGGGGCATGGGCCTGCTCCACTGATTTGGGGGTCACCTTCTCTATGGACCCCTTATCTCTTTCTTTTCTTCCCAGCCTTCAGTCTCCTTCCTCTTCTATAACTTATAACCAGCATCTGAACCATCTCTAAATTGCCTGAGCCCTACATCCAAAAATTTAATTGCAACATCAGTTGCATAATCAGTAATCCTTTTGGCTGACCCCTATCTATAGTGTTTTTTTTTTTTTTTTTTAGGTCCTAGCCACTGAAATCTCAGGAAATTAGGTGGCAGGACCTGCCAGAGTAAATAACTATAATACTGGTGTGCCTGGTCTGCCTCCACGGGGCGGAGTGTGGACAACGTTAGCATTAGCATTAGCATTAGTAGAGGCATTTGATGCAAGAAAGCAAGCTTATGCAGCATCAGCCAAAAAAAAAAAAAAAAACCCACTTCCATTTCACCCCTCTGTTCGTTCAAAATACCTGTGTCCAGCTGAGCCTTAAACTTATTTAGGCTATCAACCTCCACCACAAGGGATGGAAGTCTGTTCCACCAACCAACCACCCGCTGGCTAAAGGCAAATTTCCGCACGTCTATCCTACATCTGTCTTTCCTCAATTTGAATTTATGCCCTCTCAGGTGATTATTCTGAGCAAGAGGAAGAATCCCATCAGCACTGAGCATGCTCAAACCATTCAAGGCTTTACCTCTATCAGATCACCTCGCTGGTGCCTAATCTCCAAACACTGTAATTTGCAAAACTTAAGCCTTTCTTCGTAAGAGCACCCCTTTGCTCCATTCACTAATCTTGTTGCCCTTCTCTGTACTCGTTCCAGCAGCTCTACATCCTTCTTGAAATGAGGCCTCCAGACCTGTATACAGTACTCTAGGTGTGACCTGACCATTGCTTTATACAAGGGAATAATGAACTCCTTATCCCTGCTGGAAAAATTCCTGTATATCATTGACAATACTCCATGAGCTACTCTTGCAGCCCGTCTGCACTGTTCAGAGAACTTCATATCTGCCGGCACAACCACCCCCAAGTCCCTTTCATTCTCTACCACTGTCAGTGTAGTACAACAGAGTTGATACGTTGCTCTGGGGTTGCTGTTTCCCATGTGTTGTACTTTACATTTGTCAATGTTAAACTTCATTTGCCACCTCTCAGCCCATCTGCTCAACCTTTCCAGATCCTGTTGCAGCAGTATAGTGTCAGTAGTGTCCTTGACAACCCTGCCAACCTTCGTATCGTCTGCAAACTTGGACATTAAGCTTGCTATACCATCATCAATATCATTTATAAATACAGAAAACAATAATGGACCCAACACTGAGCCCTGAGGGACTCCACTAATAACATTAGTCCACGATGAGCAGTGTCCATTGATTACCACTCTCTGTCTTCTCCCCCTCAACCACCCCTTTATCCATAGCAGCAATTTGCCTCCAATGTCACACTGCTCCAATTTGTGTAGCAGTCTTCCATGTGCAACAGTATCAAAAGCCTTTCTAAGATCCAAGTATATAATATCAAAGTTATTCCCTGCATCCAGTTCTTTTGTGACTGAATCATAATATCCAATCAAGTTGGTCAGGCAAGACTTCCCCTTAACAAAACCATGCTGTGTCTGAGCTATAACTGAAGTCTTGTCTAAATGATCCTGCAGTGCTTCTTTAACCAGTGCCTCCATTAATTTTCCTGGAACAGAAGTTAAGCTCACAGGTCTATAATTACTTGTGTCAGCCTTTGATCCTCCTTTGTGAATTGGGGTCACATTTGCACATTTCCAGTCAATGGGTACCTCCCCGGAGTCCAACGAAGCTCTCATAATTATGGCTAAGGGTTTCCTTACTTCCTTTGCTGCCTCGTTTAATATAACTGGATAGATCCCATCCACCCCGGGTGCCTTTCTTGTGTTTATCTTCAACAGTTTCTCCTCCACTTTACTCCCAGTTATTTCAAGATTCTGTAGCTTACTGCTAGAGTTGAATACACCTCTCGCATTCCCCTTGCTGAATAACTCCTCATGTGTGAATGTCGATGCAAAATATTCATTTAGTTTGTTAGATGCCTGAGCAGGGTCATCAACAGTTGACCCATCAATATCAAGTGGACCAATCTGATTCATCCCCTTCCTTCTAGAGTTTACATAAGTAAAGAACTCTTTGCTGTTTTTCTTTGCATCCCTTGCCAAGGATTTCTCGTAATCTGCCTTCGCCTGCCTAACCTCCTTTGTAACTTAGTTGCATATCAACTTGTATCTATCATAGGCTTCTGTGTCATGTGTTAATTTGTAAGTATCCCATGCATTTTTCTTCTCTGCCATATGCCTCATTAGTTCATCTGACATCCATTTTGGCCTAAACCTTGAACAATATTTCTTAGTTGGTATGTAAAGCCTAGTAGCTTCCAAGATTAATTCTTTGAATGCTTCCCATTTTGAATTTGCTGTTGGTAACATCATCAGTTGGTCCCACTGTATAGAATTTAAATACTGTCTCAGTCCATCGTAGTCGCCTTTACGGAAGCAATAACCCTTCCCTTTACCCCTAATGGTAGTTACCTCTTTGAGTAACTCCCACTTCAGCACACTGTGATCACTGTCACCTAGTGGTTCATTTATCTGCAGATTCTTAATGCATGAAGAATCACTGATGATAATCAAATCAAGAATATTACTCCCTCTAGTTGCCTCCCGAACATGCTGATGTAGAAAACAATCATCCAATAAATTCACAAAAGCCCTGCTAGTGTGTGTGAGTGACCAGCCCCCAAATTCCAGTCAATATCTGGGAAATTAAAATCTCCCATTATAAGACTCTCGGATTTACTGGCCCACTCTATTTCCCTGTACAGTTTCGTATTATACTCGTCAGAGTCATTAGGCCTATAGCACACTCCTACTCTCAATTTTGATCTCCCAATGCTTATGTCACACCAAACTGACTCAACACTGCACTGTCCAGCGATGTCGACTGGCTTCACTTCCTTGGTTTTTATGTGTTTCTTAACTAATAGCATAACCCCTCCCCCCTTTCTATCATGTCTATCCTTTCTGTAGACGTTGTACTCCCCAAATTCCAGTTCTTCATCCCTTATATCTGTGTGACACCACGTCTCTGATATCCCAACAATATCTGGCTTTGATGTTTTGAGCAATACCTCAAATTCATCAAATTTATTTACTAAACTCCTAGCATTGGTGTACACGCAAGTATACCTGCACCTGTTTCTATTCTTAGCTACCCTAACACAACCCATGTGTTTACTTGTACCGCAATGGCTCCCAGCAGTCTCTGAAATACCATGCATCTTGTTTTTCAGGCTTCTGCTCATTCTAATAGAAGCAGTGCAAGAATCTCTTTCACCTCTGCCAGTGGCTACTGTCAATCTATTGGTCTTTGTCTCCCCCCTAGCTAGCAGTTTTCCGACCCACCTAACACTGCCTCGATAGCATCAGCAAATATTCTTGCACCCTTTCTATTTAAGTGTATCCCATCCCTGTAGAAGCAATCTCTCCTGTTAACAAGTAGACGTTGGAACCCATCAGGGGCCCAGCGACTAAATGACCAGAGGAACAAAGGTACACGACACTACACATATACCCATACACTTTTAAAACTCTGGCATTGACAGTGTTCTGTCCCACACCCACAATGTATACTACGCGGAGATGGGGGAAACCCCTGGTGCCGTTTGACACTAAACACACTCTGATCTCCTGTCTTAAGTTCGAGTACTTCCTGATTTTTTCCCCATGGGTTTTCTGCAGGTTGCCAGTGTTGGGTACTGCTATGTCAATCAGATAGGTAGTCTTTTCTTTCTTGTCCACAAGGGTTATGTCCGCTCTGTTGTGCAGGAATGTCCTATCCGTTATTATGGCGCAGTCCAGTAAAGCTTGTGGCTTCCGGTTTCCTACTGTCTGGGGGTCATACTTGTAGTACGGCACACTTTCTTCGACCAACTGATATTTCCTTGTTAACTTCTGATGTATTATCCTGGCTACCTGGTTACCTGGTCGTGTCTATGAGTGTATTCCGTCTGGGTGATCACCTTGCATCCCGCAGTGATGTGTTGGATCATTTCGGATGTCAAGTGGCATCGTCGACATGTGTCATCGAACACTCCAGGCTCCTTGGCGATGTATTTTCTATAGTTCCTGGTGTTGATTACCTGGTTACGGATGGCGAGCATGAATCCTTCAGTCTCGTGGAAGAGCGTCCCGCTCTTGAGCCATGCATTGGAAGCAATTTTATCTATGTGATCTTGATGGAGATCATTCTAGTGTCTGTCTATCTCTCTATCTTCGTTTGTACCTCCTGGTTGGGGGGGATTCCTCACTTAGGTTCAGTGAGGTATACTGCTTGTCTATCTTCCTTATTAGGTGGAGTGCTGCTGTATGTTTCTGGAAGTAATCCTTGGGGTTAACTATTGCTGTTTTCTGTTGCTCTATCAGGCCTCTTCCTCCTTCTTCCCGGCAATTGTCAGTCTCTCCACGGCAGATTTCGGGTGGTGTTGGCGGCTCTTGGTCATCATTGTCCTTGTCTTTCTTATGATATCCTTCAGCTCGGTGTTAGTCCAATCTATGAACCCGAAGGAGTATGTTAGCACTGGGACTGCATAGGTGTTTATGGCTTTAACTGTGTTCCCTCCGTTCAGCTTTGCTTTCAGCAGGCTTCTGAGTCTCTGATGGTATTTTTCGTCAGGCAGGTCTTAATTTCCTTGTACTGTAACTGCTGAGCCTCCATCATCCCCAAGTATTTGTAGGCCTCTCCCTCTGCCATGGCTTTGATCTCTTTACCACTCTGTAGCTGGTAGTTTCGGTTGACTAATTTTCTCTGATGCAATCCGTGGGTCTTGCAGTTGCCTAGACCAAATTCCATCTTAATATCATTGCTAAATTCTTTGGTGATCTGGAGTAGTTGCTGAAGGTGTTTCTCAGTTCCCGCATAGAGCTTAATGTCATCCATGTGCATCAGGTGGGTGAGGGTGTACAGGTTTTTCCTTCCTTCTTTGAGGTTATATCCATACTTGCTGCCGTTGAGCCTGGTAGATAGCGGATTAAGTGCTAGACAGAACCACAGTGGGCTCAGGACATCTACCTGAAAGATTCCACTCCTGATGGGGATTGGCCTGGTTGTGACGTTTGCGACCTTAATGGTGGTACTCCATTTCGCCATCGTTTCGCCTAGGAAGTTTGTCACTATCGGATTGACTTTGTAGATGTTCAGAGCCTCTATTAGCCAGCTATGAGGCACGCAGTCGAAGGCCTTGGGGTAATCGATGTAGGCTCTGTACTTGTTGCAACGCATCTTGTAGGCTTGCTTCATAACTGGCTTCTATGGTCAATTGCTTCTTGCATCCTTTGCTCAGCCGCTTGCATCCTTTCTGCTGTTCGGCAATTATGTTCTGGCTCTCCAAGTGGTCTCATATCTTCCTGGTTATACAGCTGGTCAGGATCATGTGCATTGTTGGGAGGCAGGTGATTGGCCTATATTTTGCTGGGTTTCTTGTATCTTCATCTTTAGGCTTTAGATATATGATTCCTTGAGTGAGAAACTTCGGAACTATCTCTGGGTGCTTTATCATTCGGATGAATTGCTCTGCAAGGTGCTTGTGTGTACAAGTGAGCTTCTTGTACCAGTAGTTGTGGACGTTATCTATTCCTGGAGTGCGCCAGTTGTGAGAGTTCTTGATCGTCTGTTTTACTTCTTCTTCCCGAATCTCCCATCGTCTCATTTTTTGTACGTCCTTGATTTTCTTGCGTTCTAGTTCTATCCAGGTTGCTCGGCTGTTATGTCTTACTTCCCTGCTCCACATGTTTACCCAGAATTCCTCAATCGTCTTCTTCGCGGGTGGTCCATTACCTTCTTTCCCGTCTTCTCCGAGATTCCTGTAGAAGCCTCTTTGATCCTCATCGAAGATTCGGTTGTTTATTTTCCTCTGGGAGATTCTCTTTGTATCGGCGTAGTCTCTTGCTGAGTGCAAGGAGGTTCTCCTTCAATGTGTCCAAGTACTCCCCTATTCTCTTATTCGTTGTAATAATAATAATAATTATTATTATTATTGCTCTTATATTATTTCTCCCTAATTGGGAGTTCCACCTCGTGACGGATATTGCTACCAAGTACACATTGTGGTTGTTGTTATGTCTGGTGTTACTGTTGGTCAAGGAACTCTCTGACTATCCTACAGGTGTTCAGGATTTCGACTTTCTGGAGTTCCTGTAGGTGTTCGCTGGGTGTTGCTGCTAGTATGTTATGTAGGGTCTTTGGCACCACACCTGTGGTTGACACGATCATCGGGATGGTCGTTACTTGGTGCATATTATTATTATTATTATTATTATAAATAAATTGTATTGTATTGTATTGTATTATTATTATTATTATTATTATTATTATTATTATTATTAGCCATTTGGTACACGGAAGCCTGAGGCTTCTGCTGCACCAGCCAAAAAAAAAATAAATAAATAAAATAAAAATTTCTGAGTTACCCTGTGAGAAGATATGAGCTCCTGGGAATTAACTTTGACATCAAATAGAATTATTTGATGTCAAATAATGACTTTCTAAAATAATTTTTAAAATATCATTTAATCTTGCCTCTGGAAATTATTCCATTCGAGTTAGAGCTCTTTTTATGTACAGTATTGTATTTGATTATTTGAAAAAGTTAGGCGAAAATGCTTTTAACAGGTGTTCTTGCGCTCTATGGTACAAAGAAGAATGAATGTAATTGGCAGTTTTTCATCATTTTCAGCAATTGTTGCTAGTCGAAATTATGACTTGAACTGGGAAACATAACTTGCATCGACCTGATATTTACTGATGCACCCGATGTGATATGATAGCGACTTAGGCTATATTGCGTCTTATAAAACATGTCTGTACACCTAGTTAATTACCAAACCTATAAGGAACTATGCCTTGTGCCTTTCGTTTTCTAATACATTATCACCAACACTCATTGGCATCTCTCATATTGTGGAAATAACTTCGTAACTGTAATGGCATGTTGCATTACCAGGGTACCTGGCCGCCCACTGATGATGAACCTTCGAAACGATCGTCTGGGTGGTGGTGGTGGTATCCTCTGAAAATAAATAACAGTAGTTTTCTCTACTAGAGAAGCGTTATTTATTTGAAGTAGTGCAATACCAGCTGTCTCGTTGTGAAGGCACCCACAACATGAGATACAATTAAAACGATGTCCTTTACACTACATACGTAGTTCAAATTTATGGGTTAACTATGGTGTATCTACACCGATATTATATAGTAAACCTAGTGTACAGTTGATTACTGGAGGAAAAACTCATGTTTCCGGAAGAAAAACCAAAGTACCCTCGCTTGAGACCAATTAACTCAGCCACGTTATGAAAAATACCCAAACAACTTCCTAGCGACATCGGCAGGATTAGAATCTTTTCCACTCGGTGTGTGGAAAATGAAATATTAAATATAAATTTAATATTTCATTCCATTCAACACGCTTGTGTCAGGAGAGTTTTGTTTTGGGCTATTAAGACTGGGTATACATTCAAACCGTTGACAAAGAACAGAGTGTTGAATGGGAAGTGCCTTTCGATTAAACGGAGCTGGGTTAGTAAAGGGGCTATTGTTGGTTTGGATCTTTCCGCTTAGCAGAGGCGCATATTATGCAAGAAAGCAAGTTTATATAGCATCAGCCAAAAAAAAAAAAAAAAAAATCCTTCCCATTTCATCCACCAGTTCTCTCCAAATGTTTGTATAGTTCTGCCTTGACCTTATTTACGTTGTTGACCTCCACTACAATAGATGAAAGCTTGTTTCAACTATCAACTACCCGCTGGCTAAAGGTATATTCCCACACATCTATTCTACAATTGTCTTTCCTCAATTTGAATTTATGTCCTCTCAGCTGAGTAATCTGAGCAAGAGAAAGAATCCCATCAGCATTGAGCTTGCTCAAACAATTCAAGGCCTTATACACCTCAATTAGATCAACTCTCAGGTGCCCAAAACTTAAGCCTTCGTGATTGGATCTGCTCCTCCTATTTGTCTGCGTTCTCGCCGAACAGGATTCTCTATTTTACTCCGGAGATGCAAACACCTTCTCTCTTTTGCTCTCGTTCACAATTTCTCTGCCACTCTCAGACTTGGCTCCAACAAAACTGCCTCAGAACTCCGAACTGCGAACTCCCTGTGCTTTTCCCCTAGGTTCGTATATATATCTCCCCCTCACCTTTTGCTTTCCCCTGCGTATTTGTTCTGGTTAATTTCAACGGTTCAACAACAACTTTGGGACTGTCGATTTTGGAGCTCTGCTCACATAAAATATTGGATTTATGGAGGTGGTGCGGAGGAAACTTTATTTTGGTAGGGTTTGTGCCTTCAGACTGGACAAAGGCCTGATGGCCACAAGTTCGTTCACTTCCTCACACAAGACTTTCAAAAAACACAAACCTCCAGTGGATGTCTTATTCTGTTTATCCCAAAAGTGTCATTAGGAAGATGTACACTCGCATCTCCACACGAGAGTCACGTTCCTTCGCTGTTTTTGTCAACAAATGCGCCCGGACGTCTGTCCACTCCGCTCGGACAAATGACCTCCGGCTGTTAGATAACAGGCGACCGGCGGAGGGCTGACGCTCCACGGGGTGACTTTCACTGCACGTGCGGGGGACCAGAAATATTTCCGTCTTCTCCCCGCGAGCAGGTGTTGCTCTAAATATACAGCATAGTGACAAAAGTATGGGGCGCTTGTTCTCTTCATGAACATCCCGTCATAAGTGAAAATGGTTGCATTTTCATACTAGATTGAATTGAAGAAGACGAGCGTTCAAAGAACCATAGCCAGTTAGAATGTATGATGTAACAAGGCTTGGGTAGAACCAAAACTGATTATTTTGAGGTAGTGAATTTAATATAAGAAAATAATCATCTGATCACTGCTCCTTTGGTGGAGGAATTCCATCTCAATTGCCATCTTTTATGAAGCTCAGTCCAACATTTCGCTTTTTCATTCTTTGGATCAGTAGTGGGATCATAGGTCAAAGCCTTTATACGCAAGGTACAGAACCAGAGGTAATAAGCTGCGATGGCTTGCAAAGATCAGGTTGAAATACCGATTTACAAAATTCAAACGCCATTCGTTTGAATTACGTCCAACTACATTAGAAAAATACAATAAAGCAAATTATTTTCGAAAATAAAATTTGAGTTTCAACGCTGCTTACGTGCAGAGCGAGCTGGAGAGCAATATAGCCTTAGTTGCTAATGCTCCTAAAAACCAAACAACAACAATTAGTCGTATATGAAGAAGGAATGCAATTAGGATGCCTAGAGACACGAGCATCTCATTCACTGATACTATCTTGGTCCGTGTGACTAGAAAACTGAAGCCAGCTGGAGTTGCGTACATTGAAATTACCTCACCGTTAGGAAAGTTGGACTGGAGAAATTCAAGTTTCAAAGAGAGCAAGCCAATGAGTTAAGTGATTAGTAGAGTTGGGAGAACGATAAAGGCAACAGATGAATTTGACAAAATGTTGTAGGTATATTTGAAGGGAGAAGATAGAAAAGAGGAGATTCCAAATGACTGAGTCTCTGACAGGGAATATCAGAACGGACATACGCACAAGTAATACCCTTAAAACAAAAGGAATAATATAGCGAATAATTCGGATAACTGTGATGAGCAGAGGTTAAATCAACCAATATCTGAGATTTTGTCAGAAAAATAGATGGGATTTGGCAGACTAATTGGAAAACGACATCACTGAGATCAGAACTCAGACCACATATGTTTGTGAAATGAACGAGGAAATGTTTGCAAGGTTTAGTTCATTTCGTAGATAAATTTTTTCTATTAGTTTGACAATCTCCTCCTTATTCAAGGGAGGGGATTTCCAGAAGTTTATCAAACTCTAACAGAGAGCTAAGTGATTTTGTATTAACTGAGAGCAAATTAGGGGAGAAATTGTTGAAGTTAAACATTAGGAAGGCATCAGAGGTGGATGGGGTCTAAACAGTTATATTAAAGGAGGCACCAAAGGAAGTAAGCAAACCCTTAGCCATAATTATGAAAGCTTCCTTGGACTCAAGGGAGGTTCCCCTAGACTGGAGAGGCGCAAATGAGTCCCCAATTCACAAAGGGTGATACGGGTAATTACAGCCTGTTAGTTTTACTTCTGTTCCAGGGAAAATAATGGAGTCACTAGTTAAAGAAGCATTGCAGGATCATCTAGACAAGACTGCAGCAATAATTCAGACACAGCATGGGTTTGTCAAGGGGAAGTCTTGTCTGACCAATTTGATTGGATATTATGATGTGGTCACAAAGGAATTCGATGCAAAAAATCATTTTGATAATCACATACTTGGATTTCAGGAAAGCTTTTGATACTGTTGCAATTGGAAGATTACTGTACAAATTGGAGCAGTATGGCATTAAGGGCAAGTTGCTACAATGGATAAAAGGATGGTTCAGTGGGAAAAGACAGACAGTGGTGGTCAATGAGTACTACTCTATGTGGAATAATGTTATTAGTGGTGTCCCTCTGGGTTCGGTGTTGGGCCCATTGTTGTTTTGTATATTTATCAATGATATTGATGAAGGTATATCAAGCTTAATGTCAAAGTTTGCAATGTATCTCCATGTTGCTTTGTGTATACTCTGTAAATAATGTGTTAGGTCGATTTTCTGTTTTAATGGACGAAAAACTGAAGCTTCCGGGAGAAAATACCAAGCTACTCTTGCCTGATACCAAGTCAGCCAAGTTGTGAAAAAGACCCACAAAAATTCCTTCCGTCATCATCAGTAATCGATTTCAGGCCTTTTCAACCCAGCGTGAGGACGGCAATTTAGCAGGAGCAAATGATTTAAGAAAGCAATATTACAAAGCACTAACAAGGAAAACACTTCCCATATCATAGATTGTCTAATTTTTCCTTTAATTTATTTAAGCTATCAACATTCACAAGATGGAAGTTTGTTTAAACAACCCACTAGTTAAAGCAAACTATGCACATCTATTCTGCAATTGTCCTTCATGAATTTGTGCACACCCATGTGTGGTCGGAGCAAAAGGAAGAATCCCATCATTGAGCTTGTTCAATTGAGTCGTCGATGAGAAATAGCGTAACGTGTGTATATATCTCGAACTGATGGCATACGGTAAAAGTAAAACTACACTGATGTGCAAAAAACTTCTGGACGTCAGCTAATCTGCGCGAGGTTGGCACACGCTATCACTCCGCAAACATCACTGAAAGGGATCGATATGGCGGTCGAGGTGTTCTCGTCTGGGGAGACGTGATTTTAGATGGAGTTACACAACTCCAGGGGCTCGCACCTGGTGAGCATGGGCTTGGAACAACCAGAGTGCTGAGCTGGATATCATCATTCTTCTCTTCCTTGGCGATTCCCTTTTATTTCTCTCTCAGGGTGGTTCAGAGACTTTTTTTTTTGCTGGTGCAGCGTAGGCCTCGGGCTTCCTTGCACCATGTAGCTGATGATAATAATAATAACTCCAGATACTGGAATGCGGTACTCTAACCGGTGCACTCTACTGTACTGAGGTAATCCTTCCTCATGTGCATCTGTTCCGAGGTGCCATTGGCCACGAGTTCGTGTTTATGGAAGATAACCACACCACATCGCACTGCAGCTGTTGATATGCTTTTGGAAAGTGAGGACATTGTTCGTATGGATTGGCCTGCCCGTTCCAGCGATCTAAATCCCATCGAACACATATAGGATGCTCTGGGGATACGCCTAACGGCACGTCCACACCCACCAGAAAATGCTCACCAGCTGAAGATGGCACTGACAGAGGAATGGACGATGAACTTATCAACATCGTTCTAAGTATGGACAGGCGGTACAAAGCCTGTAACGACATTAGGGGTGGCCATATCTCCTACTGAGGGACCACCTCTTCCCTTTGTTCCATCTTCAGCAGTGGTATGTTGCCATTTTCGCCACCTAGACGCATATGTCTAGGTGGCGAAGGTCAGTGAGTTACTGAATTATGTGCTCCTAAAAATACTCAAATACCTAAGTTAACCTGAAAGGATCATAAATGAACTGCATATTGACAGAGAGCTTATGAGAAGTGGAATCTGGATATAGTGTCTACTAATGGAATCCTGAACAGGTAATATGTCTAATCTTGATTTTAAGCATTCATACTTCGCGTAATAGTTGAAAGGAACGGTTGGTTTATAGCGATTCAGTGCAGCGGAACATAGCAATATTCTGCTTAAGGCAATACGGCACTTAAGCTCTGAACAAGGTCAAGCGGTGACAAAGTTAGGGATTAAAACCACCCCCATTTCCACCTGCATATTTCATAGGCTAGTCATCGAACGATAGAAGTGCCCTATCTTGTTGTACTAAAGACTACCTGCCTCGAAATTACTGAAATTCCAGCCCCCATTTGCATTTCAGAATGACAGATTTCAGCGCATCAGCCGTGCCGCTTACTTGCTGCATATGTCTGACCAATGATGACTTCATAATTAAATGCGTTACTTGTCACAAAAACTATTGCAATAAGCCTGATTGTACTTCTGTAGATATTAAGAAATTAAACAAAACTAGAAAACGCAAGTTTGAATGTAACGCCTGTAGGCAACAAACAGGGAAAAATAATGAAGAATTACCTAATGAAGTCATTTGTGAAGATTCTTGCACAGAGCAGATTAATGACCTTGAACAAGCAACAAAAGAAATCCTCTCGCAGACTGACCTTGGAAATGGCATCTTGGGCCATCCTGAAGGATCAATTTTTGAAACCTTGGGATGCGATATTTGCCCGGAAGACTGCGAGCACTCTGAAGGGGGTTTCGCTAGACAGAGGAGCAATCATAGCCCGGATGAAAGGCAGGAAGAGAACCGTAAAGAATATGTCTCGCGTACGGAATTAAAGGATATCCTTGCAGACTGCATCAGCCCCTTTTCGATGCAGGCTGTGGAATACGCTGAAAACCTCGCGAGCAATTTCATCCCTGTACATAAAATGCTACAGGAACTGCAGGAAGAGAATTTTCTTCTCAAAGAACAAAACAGTAAAATATTGCACACCCTTAAACGACTGGAGGAAAAGCTAGGATGCTTTGAATCCGTCCTCGTTGCACAAGGTGGCTCAACGGCTCCCGTAACCGACGAAACTTGCTATGCGAGGCAGAGCTACCCAAAGAAAAGTAGAAGTGATATGCATGGATTGTACAGGAGGACAGAAAGCATTGAAAATCACAAACAGAAGACAAGAAAAGAATTGAATTCGGGGGAAAACATATCAGAAAGAATTGCAAAACTACAAGACAGCCAAATAATATGTGAATCTCAAGGCCAGCCGCGAACTGTCTGTTTGCAGCAGGACCTCGCAAGCAATAGCACCAAACCCAGTGAAACTTTAGGGGCAGCACAAGGAAATGGCTCCACACATTCCACTAGGAAAAGTCGAAACCAAAATAAAGAAGCCTCAGAAATATTAGGACAACAGGAATCAACTGAAATGATTGGAGCATGCATGTATTCCAAGAGTACGAACTCCAGAATTACATCTTCCCCCTCAAATCATGTTCCTGCAAACCCACTCACTTATGCGCACATCACTATGCTACCTAAAAAGCATAACACTTTTGAGGGTAGAAAAACCCGCCCATCCCAAAATTTCATGCCTACTCTCGCCGAGGACAGCCGACGACGTAATCCAGTTCACAGAGAAAGTATTAACGAGTCTTCCTGTAACACACCTGAAACAAACAAACGGTTTTCTGAAATGTACAACATTACTTCCGTTGCAACAAGAGAGCAAATTTTTGTATCAAGGCTGGGACCCACAACACAGCCCAGAAACATTAAAGCCATGTGTGAGGGCGAACATGGGATAACTGTGGAAGTCAAGCAAGTGAAAACACGACACCCAGCTTACTCCTCCTTTATAATCTCTTGTCCACCAGATAAAGCAACTCGCCTACAAGACGTAAGCGCCTGGCCAGTAGGTACCTTAGTCAAGCCCTACAGAGACAGATGGGCCAGACCACTGGTTAAAAATGATGCAAGGAATCGGGCTCAATAGCAATCAAGAAAACTACCCCCAGCTGGGAATGCAGAACATCACATCCACCTGTTTGTACAAAACGTGAGGAGCATCTCAAATAAGCTCCACACCCTACAAACGATGAATCAAACGATGAAACACCCTACAAACGATGATGATGTACGAGGACCTGGATTTCATTTGCCTAATCGAAACCTGGTTGGGAAATGGAAAACAGTTAGATCGGCTAACTGCGGCAGCAAACTGCAAATGTGTGGGAACCGGAAGAACAGATAGGCGAGGAGGGGGAGTTATAATTTGCTATCAAAATAAATACCAGCCTATAAGAGAACGAAAAACCAATTCAAATAATTTTGAAGGGATTTGCGTTACCTTTTCAAAAGAGCACGTGAAAATACAGTTATGCATCATATACCTCCCACCTGAGCACACAAAGGAGACAAGAAACGAACTCTATGCTTGGCTTGCTGCAAATCTAAAGCCATCAGTCGACACAATAATAGCGGGAGATTTTAATTTGCCTTTTCCGAAACACAGGGAGGCCAAGAAAGAGCTGGATGCGACATTGGGTGCATTGCACTTAACGCAGCTTCCGACACCAGTGACAAGGGGAATGCAGCAACTTGACCTGTTGTATCATAGTTCCTTAGACATAAGGCTAGCGCAAAACTGCATAAAATTTAAGTCGGACCACAATCCCATTGAAATAGAAGCAGCACTGAAGATACACAAATACATGCAGGGTAACCACACGAACTGGGAAAAGCAAAGTAAGTATCTTTTCTCTGTGAAGTATATTAATGCAGAGGTCATTCTCAGTCACCTGACTAGTTACAACTGGAATGACCTGCAAGAAAAGCCAGTAGACGAAGCTTTAGAAATGATCACTAAAAAGCTATACCAAACAGCATTGGAAGGAGCAGCAAAAGAAATCAAAATATCTGAGAGAACAAAAGAATGGTTTAACCCACAACTGAAAGCAAGTTTCCTCAGGAAGCAAAAACTGTATAGAAAATGGCAAAGAACGGGTCATCCTGCCGATCACATTCGTTATAAGAAAGAAAGAGCACATTTCATCAAAGCAAAACGACAGGCACACTGCAGTGTTGTTCATAATAAACTAAAAAGAGCAAAAAGAATTACTAGCAATAGAAATAGCACAGAGAATATGACCGAATGCATTTTCAAGGAATGGGCTAATAACACTTTTAGTAACCTGCATGGACTGAATCAAATTGAGAACACTGATAATGGTAACAAAATTTTTGAATTCCTGAAAGATTTAACCAAGCGAAACCATTCGGCAATAGAGGAACCAAAAAGACCTCCTTTGAGTGAAATACAAATCACCAAAGAGAGCGTAATGAAAGCAATCAACGATCTGCCCAATAAGGCCACTGTTGGACCAGACAAATTTCCAATGTTCATCCTTAAAATAAGTAGCCCATTTATAATAGATCTATTACTGCACATCTATCAGGAAATCATTAGGTCAGGAGCTTTCCCGCAAGCCTGGAAAAATTACATTGTAACCCCAATACCAAAGATTAAACACCCAAAATTGGCTAAGGATTACAGACCAATTTCTGTCAGTTGCACCCTACAGAAGGTATTCGAAAAAGCACTGCTTCCCACCATCAATCAACACTGCTTCAGCCATAGACCACCACATTTGCACTCAGTTATTTCCGGTAGATCAACAATAACAAACTTACTGGAAACCCTTTTTCGCGTGCAGAAAGCACTAAATGAGAAAAAGCAAATTGATATTATTTTTTTGGATATCTCCGCAGCCTACGACAACGTTTCAATTCCAGCGCTCATTGCGATTTTAAAGAATTATTTTAATGTAAGAGGAAATTTGTTAACTATAATAACCAGCCTGCTAGAACATAGAAAACTTATTGTTAAGCACCAAGAGCTACAATCTTGCTTTACCATCTCGCAAGGAGTGCCACAAGGGGGAGTTCTTTCGGCTACTCTCTTCGCGGCCGCCCTGGAGCCGTTTCTTGCACGGTACTACAATTTTATAACATATGCTGACGATGTAAAATTCTTCATCACTTCCAAAGACCATGAATCAGCAGAAGGTATTTGTCAGATGGCAAATAGCACAATCAGAGAATTTGAGAGCTACCTGGATTGCATCGGGCTCCGTATTAATGCACAGAAGTCTGCCCAAATGACCATAACTTGCAAGCAGAATAAAAATGACATCTCGATCTCTGTGAACGGGTCTAATGTGGTAAAAGTGCACTCTCACCTGGACCTGGGTCTTAAGTGGGATGACAGACTCACCTTTGCTCAACACTTCGCCCATATGAAGACAAAAATATTCGCCGCTTTATGGGCTACCAGACAGGAACTGGTAGGAATTAGGGATCCTCAGCTAGCGACCAAGTACATTTTAATGTGTGTCCTGCCAATTGCAATGTATGCCTCGCAAATCTGGTCTTCAGCTCCAGATTCACATTATAAGTCCGTCCTTGGGATCGAGTACTGGTTCTTGCGATGGCTTAACAGAGTTGCTGGCCACCCTTTTACTATCTCAAGGGCCATTCTCTACTCAAACCTTAACATCACACCCTGGATGCAGCGGACAATTAACAGGAACATACACACTCTCGCACAAATGCTCACAGGCAGAGTGGATGCTCCAGTCCTGGATAATATTCTAGTCAAACCGCGTGCCACTGCTAGACGTTGCGGAGAAGTAAATAATCCACTGCGTTCAGTCCTGAACAATCTTAGTAGCCTGCAAAGATTCTTCCCATCAAATGCAGCGAAAATATTTAACTCACTACACATAGATGCCGAAAAACTGTGTGAGGATGCAACATACCGGAAAGAGATCTTCCAGGATTCGTATAGACTTACCAAAATATGAATCGGCTGCAAAATACCAAAGAATTTAGAGTAAAAGAGAAACTTTCTGCTTTAAGAACAATAATAATTTGTTGACTGTAAAAATATACCTTCTGTAACAGTTATGTTAATATGTAATTTATAGATGGAATTATTAGTGAATTGTAAATATATCAGTTGTATAATGTATGTACAGAATCATCAATGTGTACATACTGTATATATTAAACATAAAATGTGTATATAATATTTCGGGACGAGACTACGTGTTCAGTATATGTAACCCACTGCACGTAGTATCTCGTACCCTGATATGTACTTAGCACCCTCCTGGCACTTTGCCGTCCCGGGGTGGTTTCCTTATGGAAATAAACGAATAATAATAATAATAATAATAAAAAATAATTTTTGAATAGTCCATCTGTACCGTTTTGTTTCCGTTGTGACGGTGTTGTTTCCTCCATCATTTCTGTACCTCACAAGGTTCCTTTGGTATGCTTTTCCCATATCCAGGCTACTCCAATGAGAAGCTACAGGCCCAGTCAGGAAAACCTGACTGGGCCTTAAATTTTGCACTTCAGTGTACATAGATAGCGTAATACGAAGCACATATTAGCAATGTTAGTTTATAAATATATTGTCAATTAATCAAAAATATTAAATTGTATTTAAACGGAAATTATGACCCGGACTAGAGCTGAAGCAAAGATCACAGACTAGCGAGTGCTCTGAATCAGAGGAGAAACGGAGGGAGCGAGTCTCCAATGCATCACATTCTCAAAAATTGTGCGAAATGTTTGCCGACTTTTCTAAAATAGGACATGAGATAGCCAAGGAGGATGCCTTTCTGTATTAGGTGTCTAGTGTCAAGAAATTTGGCCAATTCAGCATTTTGAAGGGCATGTATGACAGCTTGAGGTATAGGGTAAATGCCTTCAAAGAAATTAATGAGGGGCCCATCAAACTCTTAGCTGCCCAGCTCGACAGAGTTCACTCCTGTGCATCAGGCAACAGAGGCAATCTCCAAGGCAGAATGTGCTGGCCCCAAAGGAACTAGTTATTGTTGACTCTATTGTCAGGGAGATGGGGAATATACTATACAAGGATAGGAACAGACCAGGGTATTTCTGCAAGCGGAAAAAAGGGGACATGTTTTTACACGTTGAAACTAATGACAATAAGAGTAAGAGATCGACAGATTTACTCAACAAGTGCAGGTCAATGTTGAAAAAAAGTCGCAAGTTGGGTTGAATGTGAAAGTGTCTGCAATTCTGCCAAAAATCTATAGGAGGGAGTATATGATGAGAGACTTGTCGATCAATTCGGCCTTGGAGAGATTGTGCAAGGCTCAATAGGTAGAATTTTTTTTCAGCCCGGCCTGTGATTGTTGAGAGGAGAGACTTCTTTTACAGGAATTAAGTACACTTAAATAGGAAGGGTGCAAAAAAATTTGCTGATGCTATCGAAGTAGTGTTAGATAGGTCGGAAATTGCTAGCTTGGGGTGGGACACACACTAAAAGGTCAAGTGGCCACAGGCAGAGACAGAAGCAAAAGTGATTCTTGAACTGCTGCTATTAGAATGAGCAGCAGCCTGGAACGCATGGTAATGAAGATTTCCAGGACTGCTGGGAGTCATAGTGGAATGAGTAAATATATGGGCTGTAAGGGTAACTAAGAGTATGAAGAGGTGCATGTATACTTGCATGTACACCAATGCTAGGAGTATAATTAATAAATTTGATGAGCTTGAAGTGCTAGTCAAGACGTCAAAGGCAGATATTGTTGGAATGTCAGACGTGGTGTCACACAGACATAAGCAGTGCAGAATTGGAATTTGGGGAGTACAATGTGTAGAGAAAGGACAGACAGGACAAGAAGAAAGGATGGGATAAACTCTTAGTTAAAAAACACAAAATCTAAGAAAGCGCATCCAATTGATGTTGGTGGGAATGCAATGTTGACTCTGTTTGGTGTGACATAAAAACTGGAAAAGGAAAAATGAGAGGTGTGTGTTATAGGCCTAATGAATCTGATGAGTATTACAAGCAATTGTGCAGAGAAATAGAGTAGATCAGTAAATCAGAATGTTTTATAATGGAGGATTTTAACTTTCCAGATATTGACTGGAACTTGTGGTTGGTCACTCGCACACTAGCAACTTTTGTGGATGACTTTTCAACAGCAACATGTTCAAGAGGCTACCAGACGAAGTAATACTCTTGATCTGATTATCAGCAGTGATTATTCATGCAATAAGAATTTGCAGATAAAGGAACCACTGGGTGACAGTGATCAGAATGTATTGTGGGAATAAGGGCTATTGCTTTCGTAAAGGTGATTACAGGGGTCTCAGACAGTTTTTAAATTCTGTACAGTGGCATCAACTGATGTTACCAACGTTAAATTCTAAATGGGAAACCTTCAGGGACTTAATTTTGGTAGCTACTAGGATTTTCGTTCCAACTAAGAAATACTGTTCAAGGTTTAGGCCTAAATGGATGTCAGGTGAATTAATTATACTCGTGGCAGAGAAGAAAAATGTACGGGACGCATATAAAGTATCAGGTGACACAGAAGCCTATGGCAGATATAAATTAGTCCCTAATCAAGTCACAATGGAGGTTAGGCAGATTACGAGATATCTTTGGCAAAGGATGCAAAGATAAACAGCAGAGTTCTTTACTTAAGTAAACTCCAGAGGGAAAGGGATGAATCAGATTGTACCACTTAACATAGAATGGGCTAACTATTGACGATCATGCTCAGGTAGCTGATAAACTGAATGAGTATTTTGCATCTACATTCACATGGGGAGTTATTCAATGACCGGAGTGCCGGAAGTTTATCAAACACTGACATTATTATTTTTTTATTATTATTATTATTATGTCTAAGGTGGCACCTAGACTTCCGTCTATCTCCACCTGATAAAGTTGACTTTGTGCAGAACCTCTGCAAAATAGACCTGTATGGAAGGTCTCTTCGCCATCAGGGAGAAGCTGTCACCTGCACAGCCGCTCCCCGTTGGCGAATAGACCCTAATGGCCGCCCATATTCACTTGGTGCTGGGCCTGGTCTTCTATTTTAAGTGCCTCATGCACAAAAATCCCGCACCCACCGGAAGTAGTGCTATACTGGTGGGTGCCAGCAATCCCGCTCCCAGGCTGCCCACACCTGAGCCAGCAAAAAAAAAAGAAAAATAAATAAATAAAATACATATATACACACACATAATATAAACAAACTAAAAGGGGAAAAAAACCCACAAATAATCAAAATGTATATAACCAAATCTTAATTAGTAATCATTAGATTATTCCAATGTCTTCTCCATTGAAAAACAGTTACACAGAACTCTTGCAGTGCTTGAAATTTATCCTGATTAGCAATAAGGTCACTTTCACAGCCTCTAACTAAATTACCAATCTTCACTTTTAGAATTTCTCTATGTTCAACATACAAACTACAATCATATAATAAATGACTCCAAGTCTCAGCTTGACCGCAAGTGCATAAAGGAGAGCTGACTAGACCAAAGTAATGTAGTTTAAAATTTAATGAGCCATGGCCAGTTAAAATAAACGATTATCAAACACTAACAGGGAGCTAAGTGATTTTGTAATAAGGTATAAGGTATGTTCGTGTCAGACGGCACCTGGGATTTCTCCCATCTCCGCGTGTTTTTCGCTGTATCGCGGACAGTACACTGTCAAGCCAGAGACTTGAAAGTGTGTGGGCCGTGTCTGTGCAGTGTGATATGTTGTGCCCATTGTTTATCCGGCTTATTGGCCGCCAGGCCCCTAGTGGGGCCCGACGTTGCCCATACCCTGCCACGTGGAGGCTAGCCGGGTGTATCCAGTATTACAAAAATTGCTCTGGCAGATCCTGCCACCTAGTTTCCTGGGATTTCAGTGGCTAGGACCTATTTAAAAAAAAAAAAAAACTTGCGTTTGACATTAATGCTTAATGGGATTGCTGTTAGGAAATCGCTGGTTGGGGTTGAACGCTAAAGAGATGTGTTAAAGGCCAAATAGGTCGGGCAAAATTTTGATGTTATTAAATTTAGACATGTGAGGCTATACGCTAGATAAAAGCTAATAGTGTCAGTTGTTTTAGAGATTTCCAGGAAACTGGTAGAATTTAGACGATTAGAATTTGGCGCCATTGTTCAGGGTGTACTCGGTGGATTTAGTGAGAGGGACAGGGAGACTGATGACTGGGGGGAAAACAGAAGAATAGGGACGATAGAGTAGGCGTCCCTAAAGAGGTCAGTGGAGACGAGCCCCACCAGGCGAAGTATGGGGGGTAGGCAGGGGAGGAGAGGAGACAGAGTTCCGTCTCCTCCCTCCCCTGCCTGGGGATGGGGTTTTCAAGGGAACCAGGTTAGAGTACCCAGTTCAGATCGCCAATGGCGCGTTGGCAGCAAAGCCACAGAATGTCTTCGTCGGTGTCATGTCCAAGGATGTCGAATCCGGTATGGAGGTTAAGCTGCCCGTCCCGCTCCGGGGGTGGGATATGTTAGCTGGCAGTGGGGAACCCACCAGGCAAGGGGGTTGGAGAGAGACACATTTTCTTCATTCATAATCTGCATTCTTTTTTTTATTTTATTTTTTTATTTATTTTTATTATTTTTTTAAATACTTTTTTCTTATTTTAATTTTTTTCCAAGTTTTTATATATATATATTTATTTCATTTATTTATTTTTTTGACTCAACTCATTCATCTTTTTCTCACACACCAGGAGGGGATGCAATTTAAATTTACACTACACATCATTATGTGTAGTGTAAATTTAAATACTAATTAAAACTAGGGTTAGTGTGTACTTAACTGTAGTATTTATGGTTTGTGTTCTTTTTCTCACATGCTTACACTTTTATTCATTCTTCTAGCTCTCATATCATTTATTCGACTCTTACTTTCTGCACTGCACTCTCCGGGCACCTCAACTTACTGTTATTGCTCAGTTATTGCATTCTCCCCTGGCCTGCAAAAAAAAAACTTGCTTAGCCGCAAGTTTTTTTTTGCAGGCCAGGGGAGAATGCAGTGATAGTGTTGATGTGGTTAATAAATGTTTGTTGGTACAGTATATATAAAGTAATGTAAATTATTTTTAACTTTGTACTCTTTCGGCCAATTACATTTGCTCTTCCACTCATTCCCATTCACTCTCTCTTTCCCTCATGCTAGGTCACTCTTTCTTTCACCAAAACTGCCATTTATTCCCTTTTACCATAATTCCTAGTTCACTCGGTTCCCAGCCTATTCATTGTCTTTCATTCTCATTCATTCATTCTACATTGCATCCCTTTGCTACTAGCCTACTGATATTTTTCAGCTAATCTGCTTCCCTGGCTATCTGTACATCTCCCTCCCCTACGTGGTTACTTATTTGATTTTGCAATAACTGAAAGCAAAGCGGAGCAGAAATTGTTGAAGATAAACATAAAGGTGCGTTGTAGTTAAACATAAAAAGCAAACCCTTAGCCATAAGAGCTTCTTTGGACTCGGAGGTTGCCTGGACTGGGGGTGTGCATATGTATCACCAATTCATAAAGGGGTTTCAAAAGGTGACAGAAGTAACTATAGACCTGTTAGTTTAACTTGGGTTCCATGGAAAATAATGGAATCACTGATTAACGAAGCATTGCAGGATCATCCAGACAAGACTCAACAAGGCAATGTTGAGTCTGTTTGGTGTGACATAAGTACTGGGAAAGGAAAAATGAGAGTAGGTGTGTTTGTATAGGCCTAATGAACCTGATGAGTATAATAGCAATTTGTGCAGAGAAATAAGAGTGGGCCAGTAAATTAAAGTGTCTTATAATGGGGGATTTTAACCCATTAACAGCGATTGTCCCATTTATGGGAACACAACTTTTAATGAAAATAAAAATAATGGAAATGCAGAAAACTGGATCACAGGCAGCACAGTAGTTTGAAACTGATCTATAATCAGTTTCAGATGTCGCTGAAATACAAAAAGTTAGGAAAGAAAGCATTTACAATTTTTCGTTTTCAAGCATGTGTGTGTCATAAGAATGATAAGTGTATAAAAGTTTCTCTGTTTTTTCAAACACTATAAGGGATCTAGAAATATATTCTAGAATAGTTGCTTTTTGTGATTCAACTAAAAGGGTAAGCCACCTACACTATTATTTATTGTAAATTTGTTATGTTGATGTCCCATTTTTAGGACATTGGCTGAAAATAACATCAGAAAGCACGCGGATGTTTCTCGAGTCAAAACGAAATTTTAGTGGTTTACCTTTGTAAAAATATTATATAACAAAGCCATGAGTGGTGGAAAGTACACTGTTAGAAAATACAGTATCTAACTACAAAAGAGACAGAGGAAATGTTTGCAGATGCTGCATTTTGGGAAGACATGGACGATGTTGATGTTCCAATCATTCCTCCAGATCCTGATGAGCTAACTGACACAGAGAATTTTGAAGAAAATAATCTTGAAGGAGAAGTGGAAGATGTTGCAGGTACCCTAGAGTTATTTACACCTATAAATGACGAATCTCAATTAAGCAGCGATGACGACGCACTGGCTGTAAAAAAACGTAAGCTGTGTAAAGTGACGAACCATCTTCTGCGTAATGAAGATACATCAGGAAGCTTTTCAAGCCTATCGGAATCTCGCAATAAATACAAAAAATCAATTTCTCAAACAGTTGCAAAAACAAGTCACCTAAAAGGAAAACACCAGAGTGGACAAAGAATCAAATACAGTACACCGAGACAAACAATTTATCCCAAAATAATTTTGAAAATGTTACATCTCTGTTATACGGTAAAACAGCAGTCGAAATTTTAGAAGAGTTTTTCAGCTCAAGGCATTATTGATCATATAGTACAGCAAGGCACATTTTGCGCGCAACAAAAAATGATCCAAATTTTTCGCTTAGTGCCGATGAATTGAGAAGTTTTATTGGGGTTCTATTGTTTAGTGGTTATTACAAACTTCCTCAAGAGAACATGTATTGGGAACAAGCCCCGAATGCTGGTATACCTTTAGTATACAATGCGATGACAAGAAGACGATTCAAAGAAATAATTCAAAGTATCTCCAATTAGTGGACAATTCACGCCTTGATATAAACGACAAAATGTTCCAAGTACGACCATATTTTGATATGCTAAAGCAAAACTTTTTAAAATTTGGCGTGATTCACGCCCATTTATCAATAGATGAAATGATGATTCGACTTTATGGACATTCTGCAAAAATGTTTATGCGTGGAAAACCAATCAAATTTGGTTACACACTCTGGTGTTTATGTAGTTCCAGTTATTTATATAATTTTGAAACATATTATGGAAAAAGTGAGAAAATGGAGGGACCGTTGGGAGTTTGAGTTAATACAAACCTAATTTCATCAATACCTGCTGACCAACATGAAAAACATGAACTGTTTTTCGACAATTTCTTCACCAGCCATGAAATAACGTGCCACCTAACAGCTGAGAATTGAAAGCAACCAGAACATCCAAGAAAACCGAACACAAGTGTCCTTTGATATCTAGCAAGCAAATGGAAAAAGAGAAGGATCGAGGCTATTTTGATTATAGATTCTACCAATCAAATGAAATACTTGTGCTAAAATGGAATGATAATAAACCGGTTTCACTTGCCACTAATTACAGTTGCATTGAGCCATTAGGACAAATTGATGTTACTCCCATAAAGACAGAAAGAAATTCAAATTCCTATACCAAAGGTCATACTAGAATATAATTCACATATGGGTGGAGTGGACATGTTAGATAAGCAAGTTTCACTTTATAGAATCAGAATTCGTACAAAAAAATGGCGGTGGCCATTATTCATTACTGCATTGTTAACACTTGGAGATTGTATAAAATTACAAATTCTCAAGAAAATGTATCACTTCTGGATGTACGCAGGAAAGCAGTGTTGGCCTACCTTTCTAAAACAACTTCTTCTGCTTCAAAAAGGCCGGGTCCACAAAAGTGTAAACTTCTAGACGGACCCGGATGTGAGATTTGATGGCAATGGACATTTGCTAGTTCCAATAACGACACGATGTGCTTTGTGTTAAAAAAAAACACTTTGTAACAAATGTGATGTACCCCTACGTGACATGTTTTGTTTCCTTTCACACAAAATGACTTTTTTATTATTATGTTTGATACACAGTGTAAAACACCATTGTTTGAATTTGAATAAATTTATTATTTTTTTCCTGTCTAATTTCCTAAATATTTCTTATTCTCAGTCAACATCCCATTTTCGGGACGTACTTTTCTGTAACCAGGGAGATTTTTTGAATAAAATTTTTTTACGTCTTCATTTTAATGCTTTTATCTATTTTTATTAAGCAAGGAAATTGCGTTTTTCTTTTAAATTCAATCAAGGCTGGTAATGGGTTAATTTCACAGAAATTGACTTGGAATTTGTGGGTTGGTCACTCACATACTAGCAAGGCTTTTGTGGATTTATTGGATGATTGCTTTCTACATCAGCATGTTCGGGAGGCAACTAGAGGGAGTAATACTCTTGATCTAATTATCAGTAGTAATTTTTCATGCATCAAGAATCTCCAGATAAAGGAACCACTAGATGGCAGTGATCACAGTGTGCTCAAGTGGGATTTACTCAGAGGTAACTATCAGGGGTAAAGAGGTTTTTTTGCTTTCGTAGAGGTGACTACGATGGTCTCAGACAGTATTTAAATTCTATACGGTGGAACCAATTGCAAATTCAAAATGAGAAGAATTAATCTTGGAAGCTACTAGGCTTTCCATACCAAAGAAATATTGTTCAAGATTTAGGCCTAAATGGAGGTCAGATGAACTCATCAGACGTGACAGAGAAAAATGCATGGGATACATATAAATTAACATGTAACACAGAAGCCTACGATAGATATAAGCTGGCCTGTAACCAAGTTACAAAGGAGGTTAGGCAGATTACGAGAAATCTTTGGCAAAGGATGCAAAGAAAAACAGCAGAGTTCTTTATTTATGTTAACTCTAGATGGGCATGAAGCAGATTGGTCCACTTGATATCGGTGGTTCAACTGTTGATAATCCTGCTCAAGTAGCTAACAAACTAAATGAATATTTTGCACCAACATTCACATGAGGAGTTATTCAGGGAGGGGATTGCCAGAGGTGTATTCAACTCTGGCAGTAAGTTACATAATCTTGTAATAACTGAGAGTAAAGTGGAGGAGAAGTTGTTAAAGATAAACACAAGAAAGGCACCTGGGGTGGATGCCCCAGGTGCCTTTCTTGTGTTTATCTTGAGGTGATTGCCGCCTCCTTTATTATAACTGGAAAGTTATATTAAAGGAGACAGCAAAGGAAGTAAGCAAACCCTTAGCTATAATCATCAGAGCTTCCCTGGACTCAGGGGTGGTATCCATGGACTGGAGATGTGCAAATGTAACTCCAATCCACAGAGGATCAAAGGAAGACACAGGTAATTACAGACCTGTTAGTTTAACGTCTGTCCCAGAGAAATTAATGGAGGTTAAAGAAGCACTGCAGAATCATCTAGACAAGACTTCAGTTATATCTCGGACTCAGCATAGGTTTGTTAAGGGGAAGTCTTGTCTGATTAATTTGATTGGATACTATAATGTAGTCACAAAGGAACTGGATGCAATGGATAACTTTGATATATATTTGGATCTTAGAATATTTGGATCTTAGTGGAGTCCCTCAGGGTTCAATGTTGGGTCCATTATTTTCTGTATTTATAAATGATATTGATATGGTATATCAAGCTTAATGTCTAAGTTTGCAGACAATACAAAGGTTGGCAGGGCTGTTAAGGACACTAGTGACGCTATGCTGCTGCAACAGGATCTGGAAAGGTTGAGCAGATGGGCTGAGGTGGCAAATGTAAAGTACTACATATGGGAAGCAGTAATCCCAGAGTAACGTATCAACTCTGTGGTACCACAGACACTGACAGTGGTAGAGAATGAAAAGGACCTGGAGGTAATTGTGCAGGCAGATATGAAGTTTTTTGAGCAGTGCAGACAGTCTGCAAGAGTAGCTCATGGTGTCTTGTCAATGATATACAAGAATTTTTCTAGCAGGGATAAGGTGATTATCCCCTTGTATATGGCAATGGTCAAACCACACCTTGAGTACTGTATACAGGTCTGGATGCCTCATTTTAAGGATTTAGAGCTGTTGTAACAAGTACAGAGAAGGGCAAGTTTAGTGAATGGAACAAAGGATTGCTCTTACAAAGAAAGGGCGCCTCCGTAGCCAGGTGGGAAGGAGCAGCAGTGCGTAGCACACGCTTCTTGTTTAGACCGGGGTTCGAGCCCGTCACCACCAAATACGGAGGTTGCGGAAAGGTCAGGGAATGACCACCGCATATTCCCGGAGAAAATATGGCCTTAGTTGCTAATGCTCCTAAAAAACCAAATAAAAAAAAAAAAACCTTACAAAGAAAGGCTTAAGTTTTGCAAATTACAGTGTCTGAAGACTAGGCACTGGCGAGGTGATTTGATTGAAGTATATAAAGCCTTGAATGGTTTGAGCACGCTCAATGCAGATGTGATTCTTCGTCTTGCTCAGAATAATCACCTGAGAGGGCACAAATTCAAATTGATGAAAGACAGTTGTAGGATAGATGTGCAGAAGTTTGCCTTTAGCTAGTAGGTGATTGATTGATGGAACAAACTTCTATCTGTCGTAGAAGTTGATAGCTTAAATAGATTCAAGGCAGAACTTGACAAACATTTAGAGCAAGTGGATGGGTGAAATAAGAGTTTTGTTTTTTTTGGCTGATGCTATATAAGCTTGCTTTGTTGCATCATGTGCCTTTGCTAATGCTACATTGCCATTTCTCTGACCATCTACCTAACATTTCTAGATCCTGTTGTACTCTGCTGATCTTTGGTTCGTCTGCAAACTTGGATATTAACCCTGATATGCCTTCAACGGGTCTGGCCCAAAATCCCAACAGTATCTATATTAATAGAGAGCAACCCACTGAGATCGGTCTCAAGTCCTTAGGTTCCTTTGGGTTTATTCTTTTGGGTATGGGTTGTACCCTGTAGTGGTTCCACATTGTCGGGAAAATTATCATATTGTAAAAATATGATAATTCTATATATTTATTAGTTTTTTAGTAAGTAAAATTTACCTTATTAATTTTGTATAGAAAGAATATAAAAAATAACAAATTTTTATGACAAAAACTTCTTTCAATTTGACAATCATGTTTTCTGTTTCAAAAAGTTTTAAAATACGATCATCAAATAAAAACGACTTAATTTTACTTTATATATTGCATTTAATTGGTAATTTTTTAAATCAAATTTTGGTATTTGTATAAGGCATTTGAGTAATAATTATGGTATAGCATAGCATTTAAATGCTAAAGATAAACTTGAAATAAGAATACTTTCAGAATATGAAAATTTTGAGTAATATATTTTAGCAGCTGCATATCATTAATATAATAAGTAAAATGTAATTAGCATTAGTAGAGGCATATGATGCAAGAAAGCAAGCTTATTCCACAATCTTCCACACCTAGGTCTGACCGCTGAACACCACAGCTTCCCCTCCGATCACTCTCCCATCACATTTGAGTTCAACGTCACTGTAAACTCAAACACTGATGAAGCTCTCAGGAACAAGAAGATTACCAAAACAGTATTCTCCATCAAATATTTAAACCCAGAGATCATCCTTGCACGTCTCGCAGAAATAAACTGGAAGGATGTACAGCAGGAATCAATAAACACTGCTATATCTAACCTGGCTAACCAGCTGCTTGAAATTGCCTCCCAAGGAGCTTCCAAACAATTAAAACTCTCTGATAGATCCAATACATGGTTCAATGCCGAAGTCCAGGTAGCATTCAAGAAGAAACAAAAAGCATTCAGAATATGGAAAAAGTACTATAACTCAGCTGACTACCAGATGTACAAAAAAGAGCGGGCAACCTTCCTCAAATGTAAACGAAATGCAATCCGGCAGCTGGCACTCAACAGAATAAACCACTCGAAACGTATTACATCCAAATGCAACAAAGATTTCCATATCGATGAGAAGGTATTTCAGGAATGGGTATCTTTGACTTTCAACGAGTTGCCATTAGACCCAAAAACCCCAAACCTAAGTGATTTCATCATACACTCCAGACAGCCCCTTTCAACCAAAACGCTAACAAAACAACAACTCATAAATACCATCAATAGACTTCCTAATAAATCTACAATTGGTCCTGACGGCTTCCCTCTCTTCATGGTTAAAGTGTGTAGTGCCTTCATTGTGGAGCCCCTTCTTGTAATCTTTAATCGCATATTGAAGTCCGGATCAATCCCGACAATGTGGAACCACTACAGGGTACAACCCATACCCAAAAGAATAAACCCAAAGGAACCTAAGGACTTGAGACCGATCTCAGTGGGTTGCTCTCTATTAAAAGTGTTTGAGAAAGCTATCTTATCAGCACTGATTGACCAATGCTTCTCTCATAGACCGAAACATCTGCATACCGTGATCCCCAAAAGATCTACATATACAAACCTACTGGATACCCTATTTAAAATTCAAACTACTCTCAACAGTAAATCCCAGCTAGACGTCATCTTCCTAGATATTTCATCTGCTTATGATAAGCTCTCAATTCCCGCTCTAATCTACATTCTGGAAAAGTACTTTGGCATTACTGGAAGCCTGCTAAAAACCATCAACCGCATCCTTACACCAAGACAACTCATCATCAGCTATAAATCCTTCAAACGGGAGTGCATTATAACGAGAGGAGTCCCACAGGGAGGTGTCCTATCCTGTGTACTGTTCGCCGCTGCCCTTGAACCCTTCCTCGCAAGGTATACTGATTTTTCATCGTATGCAGACGACCTCAAATTATACATAACGTCTAAAGAAGCTGAACAAACTCACCTGACTAATCAGCGAGTCTCCGTCCTAATCGACAGCCTTGTAGCATATCTACTGCAGATAGGTCTGGAAATAAATGCATCAAAGTCAGCTCAACTTACCTTCACAAAAAAGAGAATAAAAAATGACATCACAGCCTATCACAATGGAGTGCAGATAAGGAAAGTGAAGTCTCACACCGACCTCGGCTTGACTTGGGACGAGGGCCTCACTTTTCAGACCCATTTCTCGACCATGAAAACGAAGACCTTCTCGGCGATGTGGGCAATTCGACAAGAGCTGACGGGGTTACTGAACGTAGATGTAGTCGGAGGATACGTTCAGCGGTGCCTACAACCTATCGCACTGTATGCATCAGCAATCTGGTCT
Organism: Mastigoproctus giganteus; assembly: GCF_048544385.1. NCBI lineage: Eukaryota > Metazoa > Arthropoda > Arachnida > Uropygi > Thelyphonidae > Mastigoproctus > Mastigoproctus giganteus. Next base: position 228,803,372 of record NC_143582.1, on the reverse strand, counting down.
TCTGCCCCGACGTCGTATATAAATAGATTCCTCGCAGTCGAGTACTGGGTAATGCGATGGATGAACAGGGTCACGGGCAATGCTTTCACCATCTCCAGGGCTGTGTTATATACCAACTTAAATATCACTCCCTGGAGAGTTCACATTGCATCCAGGAATATTCTTCTTCTTTCTCAGATGTTTACCGGTGTGATTGACGCCCCCAGTCTTCGAGGACTTATCTCTACTCCACGTGCTGGACGCAGTAATGACAGTCCCTACCTACCACTGCATTCTACACTATCCAACCTGTGCTGTCTGAAGAACTTCTTCCCAAACAACGCAGTGAATCTTTTCAACTCATTGACAATAGACCCTGTGAAATACTCTGAAAGCGAGCAGTACAGAGTGAAGAGCATCTCAGAAGCGCACTGCTTACTTCAACTATAATCTTGACAATGAGTGAATTTGTAAACAATATTGTAAATATACACACTTGTGTAAATTATTGTAAATAATTGTATTCGTGCATTTTGTACACTCTTCTTATATTGTTATACTGTAAATAATTGTAATTTTTGCTTTTTGTACACCCTTTTTATATTGTATATAATTGCAATTCTTGCATTTTGTACACCCTTCTAGCCGGTCGGCTGTGTATAAGGGGTGAAAGCAAACACTTGATATTTTAATAATCGGATTTTAATAATAATAATAATAATAATTATTCAGCATCAGCCAAAAAAAAAAAAAAACACACACACACACACCTCTCCCATTTCACCCCTCCGTTCGCTCGAAATACCTGTCCAGTTGAGCCTTAAATTTGTTAAATTATACAGGTATTTACTTATTTACTTGTTATTAGCTGTACTTTCATGAATTGCTTTGAGAAGTACATTAGGCATGATCATGGGCACTGGTAGGATATTTTGAAAGGGGTAGCAGGAAAAAAATATCCCATTTTCTTATTATTATTAAGATTATAACACTTAAACGTTTCATTATAATATATATATATATATTATAATGAAATACGCACACACACACGTTTATTCATTAATATAACATAAAACATTATCATAATACTGTTTGCATAACTGCAGTGTACATGTTCATGTGTTCAAAAAAAATTAATGTTTTTAGTGGCTGTTTTGATTACACGAAAAAAACTTTTATTGCAAAGAAAGTTCGAGATATAGACTAACTTTTTTTAAAAAATTTAATTGGTATGTTGGGATTTTGGGCGGCACCAGCCTTCAACAATATCATCGATAAATATAGAAAACACCAATAGGCCCAATACCAAACCTCGAGGGAATCCAATAATAACATTAGACCACGAAGAGCGGTGTCCATTTATTACCGCCGTCTTCTCCCACTCAACCATACCTTTATCCATAGCAGCAACTTGCCCTTGTTCCAACACATGCAACTCACTTGCCCTTGTTTCTACACATGCAACTCACAATCACCAGTCATTAGCATTAGTAGAGGCATTTGATGCAAGAAAGCAAGCTTATGCAGCATCAGCCAAAAAAAAAAAAAAAAAAACCACTTCCACTTCACCCCTCTGTTCGTTCAAAATACCTGTCCAGCTGAGCCTTAAACTTATTTAGGCTATCAACCTCCACCACAAGGGATGGAAGTCTGTTCCACCAACCAACCACCCGCTGGCTAAAGGCAAATTTCCGCACGTCTATATCCTACATCTGTCTTTCCTCAATTTGAATTTATGCCCTCTCAGGTGATTTTTCTGAGCTAGAGGAAGAATCCCATCAGCATTGAGCATGCTTAAACCATTCAAGGCTTTATACACCTCTATCAGATCACCTCGCTGGTGCCTAGTCTCCAGACAGTAATTTGCAAAACTTAAGCCTTTCTTCGTAAGAGCACCCCTTTGTTCCATTCACTAATCTTGTTGCCCTTCTCTGTACTCGTTCCAGCAGCTCTACATCCTTCTTGAAATGAGGCCTCCAGACCTGTATACAGTACTCTAGGTGTGGCCTGACCATCGCCTTATACAATGGAATAATCACCTCCTTATCCATGCTGGAAAAATTCCTGTATATCATTGACAATACTCCATGAGCTACTCTTGCAGCCCGTCTGCACTGCTCAGAGAACTTCATATCTGCCTGCACAACCACCCCTAAGTCCCTTTCATTCTCTACCACTGTCAGTGTAGTACCACAGAGTTGATACATTGCTCTGGGGTTGCTGTTTCCCATGTGTAGTACTTTACATTTGTCAATGTTAAACTTCATTTGCCACCTCTCAGCCCATCTGCTCAACCTTTCCAGATCCTGTTGCAGCAGCATAGTGTCAGTAGTGTCCTTGACAACCCTGCCAACCTTTGTATCGTCTGCAAACTTGGACATTAAGCCCGATATACCATCATCAATATCATTTATAAATACAGAAAACAATAATGGACCCAACACTGAGCCCTGAGGGACTCCACTAATAACATCAGTCCACGATGAGCAGTGTCCACTGATTACCACTCTCTGTCTTCTCCCCCTCAACCACCCCTTTATCCATAGCAGCAATTTGCCTATAATGTCACACTGCTCCAATTTGTGTAGCAGTCTTCCATGTGCAACAGTATCAAAAGCCTTTCTAAGATCCAAGTATATAATATCAAAGTTATTCCCTGCATCCAGTTCTTTTGTGACTGCATCATAATATCCAATCAAGTTGGTCAGGCAAGACTTCCCCTTAACAAAACCATGCTGTGTCTGAGCTATAACTGAAGTCTTGTCTAAATGATCCTGCAGTGCTTCTTTAACCAGTGCCTCCATTAATTTTCCTGGAACAGAAGTTAAGCTCACAGGTCTATAATTACTTGTCAGCCTTTGATCCTCCTTAATTCCTTAAAGTCCTCAATTTGAATGTATGTTCATGTATATAGTCTGAGCAAAAGGACAGATTCCATCAGCAATGAGCTTACATCTCAAGCGGATTCATCTCTTCACATGTGCCTAGTCTCCAGGTGCTGCAATTTACAAAACTGAAGATTTTCCTGATAAGAGCATGCTCTTTCTCCCCTCACTAAACTTGTTACTCTGCTCTGCACCTGTTTCAACAGACCCACACCTTTGTAAAATGGGGTTTCCTAAAGAAGGGCAGGATGATTTACTTTGCGATTACATTTGGGTTCTGATACTGAACATTCCCAGCTGTCATGTTCTTTGGATTCACACTTGACAATAGTGGAGATTCCTCGGAAGCTGGTTTGAGTGGGTAAATTTTTGTCATCTAAAACACACACACTCAGGTTGGGTTGTATTAACTTATATGGGACATTAAATATCCAGCTGTGACAGTGTTGTAGGTAGAGGAGTGCGTTGAATGTTAATATAAGTTTGCGTAGGAGTGATATTTACTTCTGTGATCCCCCTGTTCTTTCAGTTGTTCTAATATGTCAGCTTCTTGAACACCAAGACAAGACTGTTTGATTCTGAGATCACTCCTTTTTACATTTAAGTGTTCTGTGAAGGGTGATGGAACTGGCAGTCCTCCAAAATACTTGGGACAAATTGTTTCAACCAATGTCTCTCAATCTAAGCATCTTGACTGACTTAAGAGATCATTATTCCCTCCAGTATTCTCTGGATCAGAAATAGTGACAGCTTATTTGTTGGTCTCTACAGTTTTGTTGGTAGAATGGACAATTAGGAAAGCTGGAAAGGATGGGGGGGGCAGGGGCAGGTACATGTATACCTATGTCAGTTTTTTGCCTTTTGGCATATGTATACATGTATGGCAGTATTAGCACTGTCACTTCATTCTGGGCAGCATCAGAGTCCAGGATAGTTAGGATTATTGAATATCATCTTTTAAGGGCACAAAAGGTGATATAGTTGTACACGTTGGCACTAATAATATTAAGAGTAGGAGACCGGCAGAATTATTTAACAAGTACAGGTCACTGTTGAACAAAAGCCGAGAATTAGGGTTGAATTTGAAAGTGTCTGCAATTCTGCCCAGACACGATAGGAGGAGTATATGATGAGAGCCTTGTCGATCAATTCGGCCCTGGAAAGATTGTGCAAGGCTCAAGGGGTAGAATTTTTTTCAGCCTGGACTGTACTTGTTAACAGGAGAGATTGCTTCTACAGGGATGGGATACACTTAAATAGAAAGGGTGCAAGAATATTTGCTGATGCTATCGAGGCAGTGTTAGGTGGGTCGGAAAACTGCTAGCTTGGGGGGGAGACAAAGACCAATAGATTGACAGTAGCCACTGGCAGAGGTGAAAGAGATTCTTGCACTGCTTCTATTAGAATGAGCAGAAGCCTGAAAAACAAGATGCATGGTATTTCAGAGACTGCTGGGAGCCATTGCGGTACAAGTAAACAATGGGTTGTGTTAGGGTAGCTAAGAATAGAAACAGGTGCAGGTATACTTGCGTGTACACCAATGCTAGGAGTTTAGTAAATAAATTTGATGAATTTGAGGTATTGCTCAAAACATCGAAGGCAGATATTGTTGGGATATCAGAGACGTGGTGTCACACAGATATAAGGGATGCAGAACTGCAATTTGGGGAGTACGTCTACAGAAAGGATAGACAGGATAGGAAGGGAGGAGGGGTTATGCTATTAGTTAAGAAACACATAAAAACCAAGGAAGTAAAGCCAGTCGACATCGCTGGACAGTGCAGTGTGGAGTCAGTTTGGTGTGACATAAACATTGGGAGATCAAAAGTGAGAGTAGGAGTGTGCTATAGGCCTAATGACTCTGATGAGTATAATAAGGAACTGTACAGGGAAATAGAGTGGGCCAGTAAATCAGAGTGTCTTATAATGGGAGATTTTAATTTCCCAGATATTGACTGGAATTTGGGGGCTGGTCACTCACACACTAGCAGGACTTTTGTGGATTTATTGGATGATTGTTTTCTACATCAGCATGTTCGGGAGGCAACTAGAGGGAGTAATACTCTTGATTTGATTATCAGCAGTGATCACAGTGTGCTGAAGTGGGATTTATTCAAAGAGGTAACTACCATTAGGGGTAAGGGGAAGGGTTATTGCTTCCGTAAAGGCGACTACGATGGACTTAGACAGTATTTAAATTCTATACAGTGGGACCAACTGATGATGTTACCAACAGCAAATTCAAAATGGGAAGCATTCAAAGAACTTATCTTGGAAGCTACTAGGCTTTACATACCAACTAAGAAATATTGTTCAAGGTTTAGGCCAAAATGGATGTCAGATGAACTAATGAGGCATATGGCAGAGAAGAAAAATGCATGGGATACATACAGAAGCCTATGATAGATACAAGTTGATATGCAACCAAGTTACAAAGGAGGTTAGGCAGGCGAAGGCAGATTACGAGAAATCCTTGGCAAGGGATGCAAAGAAAAACAGCAAAGAGTTCTTTACTTATGTAAACTCTAGAAGGAAGGGGGATGAATCAGATTGGTCCACTTGATATTGATGGGTCAACTGTTGATGATCCTGCTCAGGTAGCTAACAAACTAAATGAATATTTTGCATCGACATTCACACATGAGGAGTTATTCAGCGAGGGGAATGCCAGAGGTGTATTCAACTCTAGCAGTAAGCTACAGAATCTTGAAATAACTGGGAGTAAAGTGGAGGAGAAACTGTTGAAGATAAACACAAGAAAGGCACCCGGGGTGGATGGGATCTATCCAGTTATATTAAAGGAGGCAGCAAAAGAAGTAAGCAAACCCTTAGCCATAATTATGAGAGCTTCCTTGGACTCAGGGGAGGTACCCATAGACTGGAAATGTGCAAATGTGACCCCAATTCACAAAGGAGGATCAAAGGCTGACAGAAGTAATTATAGACCTGTGAGCTTAACTTGTTCCAGGAAAATTAATGGAGGCACTGGTTAAAGAAGCACTGCAGGATCATTTAGACAAGACTTCAGTTATAGCTCAGACACAGCATGGTTTTGTTAAGGGGAAGTCTTGCTTGACCAACTTGATTGGATACTATGATGCAGTCACAAAAGAACTGGATGCAGGGAATAACTTTGATATTATATACTTGGATCTTAGAAAGGCTTTTGATACTGTTGCACATGGAAGACTGCTACACAAATTGGAGCAGTGTGACATTGGAGGCAAATTGCTGCTATGGATAAAGGGGTGGTTGAGGGGGAGAAGACAGAGAGTGGTAATCAGTGGACACTGCTCATCGTGGACTGATGTTATTAGTGGAGTCCCTCAGGGCTCAGTGTTGGGTCCATTATTGTTTTCTGTATTTATAAATGATATTGATGATGGTATATCGGGCTTAATGTCCAAGTTTGCAGACGATACAAAGGTTGGCAGGGTTGTCAAGGACACTACTGACACTATGCTGCTGCAACAGGATCTGGAAATGTTGAGCAGATGGGCTGAGAGGTGGCAAATGAAGTTTAACATTGACAAATGTAAAGTACTACACATGGGAAACAGCAACCCCAGAGCAATGTATCAACTCTGTGGTACTACACTGACAGTGGTAGAGAATGAAAGGGACTTAGGGGTGGTTGTGCAGGCAGATATGAAGTTCTCTGAGCAGTGCAGACGGGCTGCAAGAGTAGCTCATGGAGTATTGTCAATGATATACAGGAATTTTTCCAGCATGGATAAGGAGGTGATTATTCCATTGTATAAGGCGATGGTCAGGCCACACCTAGAGTACTGTATACAGGTCTGGAGGCCTCATTTCAAGAAGGATGTAGAGCTGCTGGAACGAGTACAGAGAAGGGCAACAAGATTAGTGAATGGAACAAAGGGGTGCTCTTACGAAGAAAGGCTTAAGTTTTGCAAATTACTGTCTGGAGACTAGGCACCAGCGAGGTGATCTGATAGAGGTGTATAAAGCCTTGAATGGTTTAAGCATGCTCAATGCTGATGGGATTCTTCCTCTAGCTCAGAAAAATTACCTGAGAGGGCATAAATTCAAATTGAGGAAAGACAGATGTAGGATAGACGTGCGGAAATTTGCCTTTAGCCAGCGGTTGGTTGGTTGGTGGAAGACTTCCATCCCCTGTGGTGGAGGTTGATAGCCTAAATAAGTTTAAGGCTCAGCTGGACAGGTATTTTGAACGAACAGAGGGGTGAAGTGGAAGTGGTGTTTTTTTTTTTTTTTTTTTTTTGGCTGATGCTGCATAAGCTTGCTTCCTTGCATCAAATGCCTCTACTAATGCTAATATATATATATGAATACATAAAATAAGTCAAGTTTCTGGGGAAGAAAAGTTTTAAAACAGCAATAAAAAGTATCATTGTGTCGCGAGGTAGAGAGATACACAAACAAATCTCAACTAGATTAAAGGGTTAATAGTTTGATCTCAACTAGATCAAAGGGTATATGCTTTACATGTGTGTGTGTGCGCGCACGCATGCCTGAGGGGAGTGTATGTTACAACTCTTACGGTAAGTGCTACCATCTCTTATTTGTGCCTGTAAGTAGTTGTAGACACTGTTTATAATGGATAGCAATATGAAAAGAGATTTTGAAATCATATGAGATCACTCCTGTCATTGTCTAATTTTAGTTTTGAAAAGCTGAAGTTCTCCAGAATTCAGATCCAGAAGTTGATGATGAAATTGAATCAATACATGTCCATGAATTAAGTCAATAAATATATGCAAACAAGAAGTAAATGTAAATTTCTTAATAACTTTTTCAAATTCTTAAGTGATTTTATTTTTTTTTTTCAATTTAAAGAAAAAAAAAAAAAAAATTGATTTGATTTGTGAAATTACTTCATGCTAAGAGTGGGCAAACAAGCCAAAATAAGAATACACTAATATTTAAAAAGCAGTTATATACAAAGTTTTAATTTTTATGAATTTTCAAAAAACTCATTGGTCAGGGCCCACATAGTTCTTATAAACTCATTTGTGAAAAGGTTAAACACTTTCCAATGCCATGAATAAATTATTAAGGGAAAGAAAACACTGCATATTAAAGAAACCGGTTTCAAAAAAAATTATTTTGTCATTATATACTTGGATTTCAGGAAAGCTTTTGATACTGTTGTACATAAAAGGCTGCTATACAATTTGGAGCAGTGCGTTATTTGGGGCAAGTTACTGCTATGGAAAAAGGATGGTTAAGTGGGAGAAGACAGTGGTTATTAATGGCACTGCTCATCATGGAGTAATGTTGTTAGTGGAGTCCCTCATAGTTCAGTGCTAGGCCCACTGTTGTTTTCTATATTTATTAATGATAGTGATGAGGGTATATCAGGTTTAATGCCTTTGTATCATCTGTTTAAAGTTTGCAGATTATACAAAGGTTGGCTGACAAATAATTTCTGTTACTGGATCTGCTATTTAATGCCATGGACAGCTCATGAGGTGCTATCAATGATATACAGTAATTTAGCCCACTGAAACAGAGGTGATTATATTGTTGTATAAGACAATGACTAGACTACATCTTGATCGCACAGGTCTGGAAGCCTCACTTTAGGAAGGATGTGGATCAGTTCAGATGTTGGGTGCAGAGAAGCATAACAAGATTAATCAGGGATATAAAAGGGTATTCTTATGAAGAAAGACTTGAGTTCTACAACTTCCAGCATATCCAGATGCTGAAAAATCAGGCATCTGTAGAGATATGATTGAAGTGTTTAAAGCTTTAAATGGGTTGAGTAAAAATCAACTCTGTGGTACTACACTGACAGTGGTAGAGAATGAAAGGGACTTGGGGGTGGTTGTGCAGGCAGATATGAAGTTCTCTGAGCAGTGCAGACGGGCTGCAAGAGTAGCTCATGGAGTATTGTCAATGATATACAGGAATTTTTCCAGCAGGGATAAGGAGGTGATTATTCCATTGTATAAGGCGATGGTCAGGCCACACCTAGAGTACTGTATACAGGTCTGGAGGCCTCATTTCAAGAAGGATGTAGAGCTGCTGGAACGAGTACAGAGAAGGGCAACAAGATTAGTGAATGGAACAAAGGGGTGCTCTTACGAAGAAAGGCTTAAGTTTTGCAAATTACAATGTCTGGAGACTAGGCACCAGCGAGGTGATCTGATAGAGGTGTATAAAGCCTTGAATGGTTTAAGCATGCTTAATGCTGATGGGATTCTTCCTCTAGCTCAGAAAAATCACCTGAGAGGGCATAAATTCAAATTGAGGAAAGACAGATGTAGGATAGACGTGCGGAAATTTGCCTTTAGCCAGCGGGTGGTTGGTTGGTGGAACAGACTTCCATCCCTTGTGGTGGAGGTTGATAGCCTAAATAACTTTAAGGCTCAGCTGGACAGGTATTTTGAACGAACAGAGGGGTGAAGTGGAAGTGGGTTTTTTTTTTTTTTTTTTGGCTGATGCTGCATAAGCTTGCTTTCTTGCATCAAATGCCTCTGCTAATGCTAATGCTAATATGTCAGCTTCTTGAACACCAAGACAAGACTGTTTCATTCTGAGATCACTCCTTTTTACATTTAAGTGTTCTGTGAAGGGTGATGGAACTGGCAGTCCTCCAAAATACTTGGGACAAATTGTTTCAACCAATGTCTCTCAATCTAAGCATCTTGACTGACTTAAGAGATCATTATTCCCTCCAGTATTCTCTGGATCAGAAATAGTGACAGCTTACTTGTTGGTCTCTACAGTTTTGTTGGTAGAATGGACAATTAGGAAAGCTGGAAAGGATGTGGGGGGGGGGGGGCAGGTACATGTATACCTATGTCAGTTTTTTGCCTTTTGGCATATGTATACATGTATGGCAGTATTAGCACTGTCACTTCATTCTGGGCAGCATCAGAGTCCAGGATAGTTAGGATTATTGCTCTTTTTGGCCCTGTGAGGGTGATCTTCCAATCCCAGGTTTTCAGCCCCACTACAGGGACACAAGAGCAGTTCCACCTAGTGAACAAGCGAGAAAAATAAAGGTTAATGAACAAAAAGAATGGGTTAAAGAAAGGTATCTTTCCTTTCTGTAACAGTTGAAGTACATTTTATATAGTATTATAAATATATTTTGAGTGTTTGGACTTAAATATAAACTCAAAAACATAACTATATACAAGTAGGTGTATTAGTAGTCTCAAGTTTACTCAAGTTTTACTATGGACACTAATATTGTTTGGCACTCAGGCCAAAAGTTTCTTAAGATTAGGAAAGTGTCATGTTCTAGCTTCTTTAATATTTGTAAATCCAAAAATACTGTACATAGCAAGGAGGCTGTCTACATCAATTAGAATTATTTTTGTAGTTTCAACTAATAAAATATATAACATGTAAATTAATAAAATTATTAAAATTTCACAAATTTTTTGGGTCACATATCAAAATTGACTCATTTAATTTACAACTTTATATACAGTGTAAATGGATGCTATATAGTGTGGCAAGGCAAATTATTTTGAAATGAACTTTTGCATTTGACTGCACACAAACCATCTTAACTGTGCAACAATCCATTCCTTAAATGACCGAGCAGTTATGCTGACAAGCATCTTGAGAGACAGTATTACTTGAAACTATTAGAAGTATTACTATATTTTTCAGTGGATACTGTACAATTAATTTAATACAAATATGCAACTTTAGTAAGTACTTAAAAGTATCATATGTACTCTGTGTTCATACACAAGAAAAAGAATACCACAAAAATTCTGAGTGAAGCAACAGAAAAAACCTGATACAAAGAAATAGCATAATTTAATGATTCATAAACATTACTACGAAAAACCTGCGAGTATTTGTTTTCTAAACATATTTTACAGAACATCTATTTATATAAAATCAACAAATAAAAGGCTAAAAGAAAAGAGATTCCTTCTGTGAAATCAGAAATGCTACTATATACATCATTCTTTTCATTTCTTCAAAAATTTTGAATGTTTAAGAACAAGAGTTTATTACAGAACATCTAAAAAATGCTTACTTTAATGATATTCAAACTGGGATTAACAGAAATTTTTTTTTTTTTAGGTGTCACAATTGCCTGAAATGCTAGGAGAAGACCTAGTCATAAGCAATTAAACTGAACTCTGAGAATCAAAATAAGCAACTTAACTGGTCTGGTCTGGTCATTCCTATTAACAGGATATTAGACAATTGCAATATTCACATCAAAAACTTGATATTCGCTTATTCATGAAAAACTTTTATACCCAAATCAGAGAATTTGTCTTGATTCTTCATGAAAACTGTGTACCTTATTACCTTTTCAGTGAAGGGGGGAAGGATGAACAAATGAAGTTTATCTATCTACTCTACAGGGAATAAATGTTATTTCAAGCACTTAATAAATAACAGTATCCACTGAAAAAAAAAAAAAAAAAAAAACAGCAATTTTTCTTTCATACAGTAAAGTAAAATCAAAGAAAGAATTTACACTCCTGCTATGTTTAAAGCAAGCCAGCATCATGAAATAATGTGTTAATGCATGCACATCACTTGAAGTTTCAAAAGTATCTTAACATTTCCCAATTCAAATATGGTGGCTGAGGAATATTCTAAATATCTTTAGCAAAACAAATCAGCAAATATATGTAACTACCCCACTCAAAAATATCATCATATCAATTTATTATAAACTTCAGGTTTAACCAAAAGGCCTCAGGCCCAAATATGGGATGCCATCTGTTCAGTTTCCTCAATACAACATTTTTATTTAAATAGTTTGTAAAATACAGTATTATAGGCTCAAAAATAGGACTTAAGATCAAAACAGTAATATCACTTTAGATGAATAAAGCAGGGTAATGAACAAGTTTCAACATAAAGCTTGATGTATATAAAAAACCAGAAAAATTTCATGCTATCAGAAATGAAACCTTTAAGTTTCCGAAGAATGCACTATTACACTAATTTTCTACACACTATTTTCAAAGACGATATTAAAAATGTGACAAGCCAAAAACTGCCTATGAACCTATGAAAGAATGTTAGACTAAAGACAAAAAAAAAAAAAAAAAAAGAAGATTTTTACAATTTAAATTTCGTATTTTTGAAGTTAACTGTTGAACCAGGATATTTCATTGACTATTATTAGGTAAACTACTGCTATGAAAAATCCCAGTGAAATTGAGATATATTTCATCAAACATTATGTGACTATTGATTTGAATGGAAGGCCAACATTTGTTCTTTACAAATTATACCTATCAGTATAATTACTTCATACTGAAAACTAATTACTATTCATGTGTATTTTATTGATATTTTAATTAATGATTTAATTTTTATTTATAAAACAATTCAAAAATTCTTTTATTTTGGAAAAAGAATTATTAAAATTAGCAACAGCAATAATTAATAAAAGAAACGCTTATAATGTGAATTTCTAATGTTTCAGTTTATAGCAGTAAAGGTTATATTTCAACTACCAGAACTGCATTCAATTACTAAAATATAGATTCAGTTCTGGAATCCTGTCAATAAAGGAGGCTAAAACAGGAATCTCTTTCTCTCTCTCTTTTTGTCACTAGATTTATTTTTGGAGCAGTGATCTCTGCTTGTTTTTGGTTTCCTTTTTTTTTTTTTTTTGCCTAATATTGGTTGTGTTTCTATATTCTGTTTTGGATTCCAAACATATCAAAGAAATGTAATCAATATATATCCTTTAATAATTTAACTTCTCTGGTAGTTGAAATGTAACATTTGCTATAGAACAACATATTAAAAATTTACATGGTTAAGTGTTTTTCTCTTATTATTTACTGCCATCAGATTCCATGTAATATCCTTCACTGATAACAGGATACATTGATTAGAATACTGAGGGAATACACAATAATTAGAATACTGATTAGAAGACTGTTAGAATACAAAATGTCTATTCATAGTTGAAATGGAGTAAATGAAATGCTCATTTCATTTATTTAGACAAGGAGAAAAATTCAAAATCAGGTTTATTTTACACAAATTGATGTGCATTCTAATTAATTGTATTTTACATTTGCAAAAAACTTCCAGGTGAGAAGAATAAGGAAGAAAGAAGAGCAACTCCTCATATCATGCATACTAAAATATAATGGATGCAAACAGTGTGCAGTCTATAATCATTATTTTTATTTATTTTTTAAGGTGGAAGAGGCTCGAACATTTTATTTATAGGGTATCTTTTGAAGTTTTACATGCAGTAAACAAACACAAATTACATCCCTCCAACAAAAATTTTTTCTGGAGCTCAATCTTATTTACTGTAAGAATGTGAATTTTTAAGACGGCGCTTTCATGTTTCATGAAAAAAAGCCTTTATATATGAAATTCAGTGTTATAGTGGTGGCAACTGAACAGTGCCAAATTTTATTTTTTATGAAACATAACTGCTACACTATTTGATGTAAAAATGGAGTTAAAAATAATAAATTTGCCTGAACTCATTTTTGTCTTGAGCACAGAATAATGAGTATATATATATATCTAACAACATAACAAATGTAAAAAAAAAAAAAAAAAAACCTTTTGTAACATTACATAATTTTCTTCAATTTAAATATCAGTCAGAACATTAAAATAGATTTGAAAACTAGCATTAAGAAAAATATGTGCAAAATAAATGGAGTAATGATAACCTGGAGTGAACCCAGTTCTTTGAATACATAATAGCCTACATTTTAAGTAACTCCAGATAGAGAGAAAAAGAGAGAGCGAGAGAAAAAGCCTCTTTTTTTCACAGATTTACAAATACAAGACTTAATGCAATAAGATGATTCTCTTCAACAATTAATATAAGTGAGTATATAATATATAAAACAATAACCACATTAAAGTCTTAACAATGAATGTAAATTCTTTCTGAATTTATTTTTTATTATACATTGTAGTTCTCTCTCTCCTCTTTTTTTGTAGTAGGAAATAAGATATAGGCAAATATATCTTATTTCCTACTAAAATATTCACCCATGTGAACTGCATTTTTGTTGTAAGCAGGTATAAAAATACATAAGTTTATGACCCTCGTGTAGACCTAGAATTGCACAATTATCAACATTTGTTGTACAACAACATTATAAATTTTATCACAATTCAACACTATTTTATTCAATTCAATTTAAAACTCTAAGAGTGTTTTAAATCTGAGAGTGCATGCATGTATTCACCCAAACTTTAGTTCTTATATCTTACCTAAAGAAATATGAAATTGTGTACTATATAAGTAGATTTACTATGATATTAAAGGAGTGTAAATCCTTATAATTTTATCAGTTAAAACAAACAATATGCTTGTATTATAAAATATCAAGTCATTGCATATACTTGATATTTAGGAAACTTCATTATGAATAATAAGATAACAAATCTATGTTAAAAGTCACAAACTGTTTTGTTTCAATTCATGCAAGGTTTACTTGAAACAGTACTTAAATTAACAGAAGAAAGTAATATTCAATCTTCTCAAAGTTAAAAAATAGATGAACAAAAACACATTTTTCCTACTGTCATGAATTCTTCATTATCTTCCAAAACTTTCATGTTTTCGTACTTGGAAGCCAAATGATACATGGAATGACACTTAGTAAAGCATTTCAGCAAAAAATAAAGAAAATAAAATCCAGTCTCAAGAAAAAAAAAAAAAAAAGCAAGCCTGCCTCATTATATACCTTTTAATTGTTACACACAGACACCAGAGCAGTTTCCCTTCTGTATACTCCTTAACACAATTCCTTCTTTGTTATTTAAATGAGGAAAAGCCAGATTTAAAATCACAAAAGTATTATTTACAAAATCTCTGAGGAACAGAAGGGCAAAGAAGGAAGACACATTTGGAGCATGCCATTACATCAATCTTTTTTGCTATGTTACCTGTAATACCTTTCGAACATTTTTATATGGAGTAAGAACATTTTTTATAAATAAAACTATTCCATTTCTGCATCACACAGAATTCAAATTTTTGAAGGGAAGTATGGAACAACAACAAAGTCCTTTAAGCAGTATTTCATCAGAAGTTAAATCCATGGTAATGTAAACATCAATTGCATATGCAAATTTAATTTTTATACAAAACCATAAAAAATTATTAATGAGAAAGTCTAATATATATCATTTAAATGAACAATGCAATTAGTAGTAAAACAGAAGGTAGTAACAAAAAATATGTAAGAGTAAAGAGTTAAAAACTGATGGTGAGCAATTTAGAATGCTTTGTTTCTGTTCATTAAATGTCAGGCAGTGAATTATCAGTGTATTAGTTTCTTTGAACTAATAGTAACCCCCTACTAGAATTTTATAAATTCAAACAGTTAGTTATCAGGCTTAAACAAGAGTTAACAAGTCATACTTTGTGATCAAGAATAGTGTATCTTTGCATTTTGGCTTGTACTATCAGAAGGAACACCGAAGGGTAGATAAACTGTTTCACTGAATGCATCTGAAAAGTATCTTTTTTCATCTTTTTTTTTTTTTTTTTTTTTGCTTTACCCATGCTTGGTGTATTGTGCATGTCCAAGATTTCAATCTTATTTACAGTACTTCAATATTGTGCTTGGTGCAACACATTTTAATGAGCCACATCTTCAAGTGAATCTGGAAATTCGTCCAAGATATGTGAAACAAAACTTGAAACATCAGTAGCAGTCTGGGTTGCATTGTTTGAGATAAATGGATGATTTAATAAGAAAGCATAATTTGGCCTCTTCTTATAATCTTTCTGGAGACTGCAAAAGCAAATGTATCTTATTAAATTAATTGTAATAAGAAACACTGTAAAATCATGAAAGCGTTACAATTTCAGGTGTACAAATCTTATTTTACAATTATTTATTGGATAAACTATTAAACAATTAAATTAACAAAATTAAAACTGATTTAAGTGAAGATAAAATCCAATAAATTCTGAGATTTAAATGAAAACACAGACAAATTGAAAAATTAACTAATGATAAAAGGAAAATTAATTAAATAAAGAAAATTAATTTTATTTTCATCTATTTTATTTATTTTTCTCTCTTCTAAAATTTAGAAATAAATAAAACAATTTCATTTGTTTTATTTATTTTTATTCTAATTTATTATAAGCAGCATGTAGTGGATTATGCATTAATGCAGTCACAATGTTTGTGATGTTAATTTTCTTAATTTTCCTTTTATCATAATTATTAATTTTCCAATTTATTTTACATGTTTTAGCAATAAATCAGCTCGTACACCAACCAAAAACATTAAAACTGTGATAAAATCCTTGCGATAAAATACACTAAAATAAACCGGATTAAAAGCAATAAAAATTTAAATTATAAGGCATACATATATTTCATGCCTGACAGAGGCCGAATGCAAAGAGAAAGGTTAAAATGAAAGAGGTTAACTTACAGAGGTTGAGTTGGTATGCAACTGAGGAGACAGGTCTGTACTGCAGTAGAGTCACAAAAAAGTTTCAAATAAGTCTGATTTAAAGTATTTAAGGTATATGCTAGTGATCCCATGTGTAAGAAATATTCCTTTCTATACTGGGATGTGCTACTTCATATGTTTATACATTCATAATTTTAATTTAAATGCGACTATTTTCTATAAATTACAGTTTAAAATTTCTGACATGTGGGGTAGCTGGCGTATTTTAATTTTAATTCTGATTACTTCTTTAACTTACTGTTTCTGATTTCTCACCCTGGGTTGCTAGCGTATACCATAAATACTTTAGATCAGGCTTATTTGAAACATTTCGTGACTCTCCACTGCAGTACAGACCTCTCACTCCTCAGTCGTATACCAACTCAACCTCTGTATGTTATCCTTTTTCATTTTAACCTTTCTCTTTGCATTCTGCTTCTGTCGGGTAAACCATGAAATATACTATTTTCTCCTTATAATTTAAATTTAAATCCTTATCTTTTATACTGGCTTTTCAAATTTGCCATTTGCTGCATATATTTCATGTCAGAAACAGGCCTTACTTCTTGCTGTTTTTTACCTTTGATTTCAGCATCTGGTCCTTGAAGAAGGCATTGAAATCATAGGATACGCAGCATTAAGTACTTCTTATTGCCTTCTTTCCCTTCCTTGTTCTCCATAGTTACAATTTCAGCTCCATTAGCCCTTACCTTTATCTATTCCATTCCCTTCCTCTCTGCCTACAAACTTGTGTATTCATTATGATCATTGAGTTCTTTCTGCTTAATTTTGGCAGTGTCCCTGGTCAATAAACCATTAATTATTAATAATATATACTGTTACATTCTTCGTAAAATTCTTATAAATTGTGTGTGTGTGTATATTATTTTATCTCATATATATAGTAAAGAATAATGGTATTAAGAAGCTAATTAATATAGGGGGGAAGTGCCTGTACAAAAAAGATAATAATAGTAATATAGCTTATGGATCAGACACTGCATTAGCAAAACGTACCCTACAGCCATAATGTGTATATATATAATATTGTAAGTAGAACATGTAGATTAGATTTAATTGGTTTAAGTCTAATGAAAATATGGTATACACTGGGAGCGATATATGGAATGAAAAAGAGGAAGAAATGGACTGGAGATTAGAATAAGAAGTGAAAAAGCGACTAAAATGGAATAACATTGTGGTGTGTCTCACAATTTCAGTGTCATCATCAGAAGTCATCCACCAAAATTATGAAAACGACAGTTTTTTTTCATAATTTCGGTGGATGACTTCTGATGATGACACTGAAATTGTGAGACACACCACAATGTTATTCCATTTTAGTCGCTTTTTCACTTCTTATTTTTCTTCCTCTTTTTCATTCCATATATCGCTCCCAGTGTATACCATATTTTCATTAGACTTAAACCAATTAAATCTAATCTATGTGTTCTACTTACAATATTATATATATATATAATTAGTATGCTTAATAGGTTAGATTTTAGCTTATAGTTTATTGAATACTTATGTGCAACGTTAATGTCATTGTAATTATGCCAATTGGACATTATACGTGCCTGTATATATATATATATGTGAGTGTATGTGTTTTATTTCCCCTTTTTTTTTATAATGGCCCTTTGTGACATAAGTATTATTCTGCTTCCGAATCTGGTAATTAAGTTAGCCCAACTGGGTTAACTTACTCCAGCATGGCCTATACATATTAATTTTATGAAGTATATTATTTTGTGATAATGAATTTTCGTTACCTTCAGCTAATATATTGTTTAATTCAATACTAATTTTAAACATCAATACATTTACTTACATAATTTTATAATATTATAATATAGTACATTCCATCACATGGCCGTCAATCCCCTACTTCTTCGGGGGCTTTGAGTGGATTGACAGCCCATCTGATGTAATGTCTCACACCTACCCATTTCTGTTGTCCCTATACCAGTTTTGCCTTTTTATTATATTAATTTAACTTTCAATTTTACATATTTTTATTTTAGTTTAATTTTTATGATCATTCTCTACAGCAAACTGTGATAGGGGACACAAAGCCCAACGGGTAAGTATCAGATATTGTGAAGGCTCTTACCTACTGTGACTGTCCTGAGCAAGTTGCAGTTTAGAAAGGGGCTTATTTCCCGCCTTCTAATTGTTATATAGGTAGCGAAGCATTTTACTGCGCAGTTGCACTTACTTTATACTGTTGTCGTGTTGGTGCATTAGCCTCAGGCCCCAATATCCTATGCTAATATCTGCTGTGTGTGTGGGGGGGGGGGGTTTATTTGGTTGTTGGTTTTCTGTTGATTCCCTATGAAATTTGCCTACAATGGGATTTAAGTTTGTCTTATCAAATTGTATTTACATATATTTTTACAGTTATTTGTACATTTGTTTTTGCCTTACCTTGGATTGCACCGGTAATGCTTTTCTAAGACATAACAACGTGTATATGTCCTATGGTATGGCTACATACATATATACTACAGCCTCTTACTTATTTTTATTACTTTTATCTTGTTTTTACCGGGGGGGGGGGATTTTTGCCGAGGGTTGTAGTGCGGTCAGACGACACGCCTCGTCTGAGTGCAAAAAACCATATAAACATGGGGAATTTATTAAATGCTATATGGTATTTTCAGATTATTTTCTATGAATGTATGTGGGTCGTTCTAATATTTGCGTGTATGGCTGTTTTTATATGATACCTACTGTATTGAGTGGGTATTTTATTTATGTTGAGAGTTTTAATGAGTTTTTGAACGGCTATCTTTACGCTGTTTATGTTGTTGCATATTTTTAACAACCTGTTTGTTTGATTTCTGATTGTATTTCCGTGTATGTGTTTTGCTATATTGCTCTCCCAGTGGGTGAGTTTTATTGTATTGAAGTTAAAGTGGTCCCTCTTATCGTAGTGATGCATATATATTTCTTTATGGCTGATGGCGATTTCCCTATCTAAGTAGACTGCTTGCTGGTTGTTATCCGGGTTTGTTTGTTCAATGGTTAGATCTGTTGGGCAAATATACTGTGCTACTGTTCCAAAATTGTCATGGTTGATCACAAGTACGTCTTCAATAAATCTGTAAAATGTAATATTGTCTGTGATGCTGCTTTCATAGTGGTGCAGGTAAAGGTTAGCTATGGAGCATGAACTGCTAGAACCCATAGCTATCCCCCTACATTACATGTATATATTATCTCCCATTAGTACATAGTTGCCATTGACACAGAGTTTGATGAGGTCATTCCAATATTGTTTGCTGAATTTTATGATGATGTTATATTTTTGGTAGTATAGCAGGAGTACTTCTATTAAATTTCCGTGTGCTATACTTGTAAAGAGGTTTTTGAAGTCGAATGTGTATATACTTTTTATTGCTTTGTTTTTTGATATAGTCCAAATATTTTTTGTTGTCATTGATAATTCTGGTGTTTTTTATTTCATTAGTAATGTGTTTTAATTTATCTTCCATTATCTTACCGGAATACTTTATATAGCTATTTTTGCCTGATGTAATAAATCTTTTACCTGTTGGCACTTTGTGATATTTTGGTATCCAATATATGTAAGGGTATTGCACCCTGTCTACTTTTATTTTTAGTTTTTTTATGCGTAGCCAAGATTTTTTCCCTGATGCTGTTTGTTTTGATGTCTATAAGTTTGTATGTGTCATTGTGATTTAGTTCTTCTCTGATAGCTTCTATGTAGTATTTTTTACATATAATGCTGAAGTTATTATTTGCTTTGTCTGTGCTTGTGATCACAAATTTGTTTTGTATCTCTTTTATTTTGCTGTTGATGTTTCTTAGTTTAATTTGTTTATCTTTTTTTGTAGTGCTATGTTTTCTTTGAAACTATTTAATGTTTTCAGTGGTGATGTTTATCCAGTTTTAGAATGATTCTATAGGTTCGTTGTGTTTGTATGCGGCTTTTAATGCAAATTGTAATAGATCTGTGTATACTGATTTTTGTATGTTTATTAAATTGATTGGGGTGTTTGGTCTGAATTTTGTGCCCTTTTTCATGGTCTCTCTAAGTGCGTTATCTTCGATAATATTGAGGTTGCCTGTGATTATATGGTTGTATTGTGTATTAATGAAATCTTTATATTTACTTTCTTGGCAGTAACACAGTTGATCTTCTTCATTCATCTTATCTATTGTGTTTTTGTAGGGAGAGCAATATAGCAAAACACATACACGGAAATACAATCAGAAATCAAACAAACAGGTTGTTAAAAATATGCATCAACATAAATAGCGTAAAGATAGCCATTCAAAAACTCATTAAAACTCTCAACATAAATAAAATACCCGCCCAATACAGTAGGTATCATATAAAAGCAGCCATACACGCAAATATTAGAACGTACCACCCTAATGTCGACCCACATATTCATAGAAAATAATCTAAAAATACCATATAGCATTTAATAAATTCCCCATGTTTATATGGTTTTTTGCGCTCAGACGAGGCTCGTTGTCTGACCGCACTACAACTCTCAGCAAAAAATCCCCCCCCCCCAGGTAAAAACAAGATAAAAGTAATAGAAAATATCATCTAGTAAGAGGCTGTATATATGTATATAGCCATACCATAGAACATATACACGCTGTTATGCCTTAGAAACGCATTACCGGTGCAGTCCAAGGTAAGGCAAAAACAAATGTACAAATAACTAAAAATATATGTAAATACAATTTGATAAGACAAACTTAAATCCCATTGTAGGCAAATTTCATAGGGTATCAACAGAAAACCAACAACCAAATAACCCCCCCCACACACACAGCAGATATTAGCATAGGATATTGGGGCCTGAGGCTAATGCACCAACACGACAACAGTATAAAGTAAGTGCAACTGCGCAGTAAAATGCTTCGCTACCTACATAACAATTAGAAGGCGGGAAATAAACCCCTTTCTAAACTGCAACTTGCTCAGGACAGTCACAGTAGGTAAGAGCCTTCACAATATCGGATACTTACCCGTTGGGCTTTGTGTCCCTTATCACAGTTTGCTGTAGAGAACAATCATAAAATAAGTAAATGAGATATTAAAATGTAAATTTGAAAATATTAAATTTAAAATGTAAATTTAAAAAAAATTAATTTAAAATGTAAAATTGGAAATAAATTTAAAATGTAAAATTGAAGATGAAAATTAAAAATTGAAAATTTAAATGTAAAATTGAAAGTTAAATTAATATAACAAAAAGGCAAAACTGGTATAGGGACAACAGAAACGAGTAGGTATGAGACATTACATCAGATGGGCTGTCAATCTATTCAAAGCCCCTGAAAGAAGTAGGGGATTGATGGCCACATGATGGAATGTACTATATTATAATATTACAAAATATGTAAGTAAATGTATTGATGTTTAAAATTAGTAATGAATTAAACAATATATTAGTTGAAGGTAATAAAAATTAATTATCACAAACTAATATACTTCATAAAATTAATATGTATAGGCCGGATTAAGTTAACCTAGTTGGGCTAACTTGATTACCAGATTCGGAAGCATAATAATACTAAGTCAAAGGGCCATTATAAAAAAAAAGGGGAAATAAAACACATACAGATATATATATATATATATATATATATATATATATATATATATATAATATTATGGATAATATAAAGAAAATAAATCCAACAATAATACATAATACCATCAGGGACCTAAGACAACGCAAAAAAAATAATTATTATCGCTTTTTACCGACAATCTAGATGACGTCAACTGGGGCCAACCACCCAGAATGAAGGCAAAAAACGACAAGGTTCTCTGTTTCTGTGATGATCAATATATGCTAAGTAATTTAAATCTAAACCAAATATAAACCGGTATAGGCCGAAAATAAATCGAATATAAATAAATCGAAAGATGATAATAAAATTTAGAAATATTAGAATCAAAGGTAAGAAATATAAGTAAAATATAAATGTAAGCATATATTAATCATCATTGACCCGACAGAGAACGTAATTTAATGATTAAAATAAGATTACATATATAATACATACTACATATTGACCGTATCTAGGACATAATGTAATAGTCGTCAAAATAATGTGGTGCCCCCTATGTGATGGATACAGTAAAAATAAATAATTAAATTAAATTAACGCATAGACAAACATGCAGATAGTAAGAAGAAAAACTAAAGGAGTAGGAATAATAGAACCTGAACTGCACAAAGGCGAAAAATAGTGGTATAGATAAGAAATAGTTTCTCCTACGTCCTCGGATTGCCCTAATAATTTCGGAGAAATAAAAATAAAGAGTGTAGGACAGTTTAAAGACATTACAAGATATAAGTTGTGGCTCGGGTATGCCCGGGATCACAAACCCGTTCCTATAGTAGGACCCTGAGCTGAATTTGCATGTTATCTCAGCGTGAATTTAAGTAAATTTAACTATATATTAACTATATATTTAAAAAAAAAAAAAAAAACGACACACTGTAATTTGCAAGCCGGTGGGTACAAGTTTTCTACGCCGTAAGACACCAAGAATGCAAAGTGTATCCTATTTACATATATACATGGCACTAAACATATTTGTTTTCTGAACCTATTGTTTTAATATAATTTTCAATATAATCGTTATATTTAGTGCCATGTATATATGTAAATAGGATACACTTTGCATTCTTGGTGTCTTACGGCGTAGAAAACTTTACCCACCGGCTTGCAAATTACAGTGTATCGTTTTTTTTTTTTTTTTTTTTTTTTTAAATATATAGTTAATATATAGTTAAATTTACTTAAATTCACGCTGAGATAACATGCAAATTCAGCTCAGGGTCCTACTATAGGAACGGGTTTGCGATCCCGGGCATACCCGAGCCACAACTTATATCTTGTAATGTCTTTAAACTGTCCTACACTCTTTATTTTTATTTCTCCGAAATTATTAGGGCAATCCGAGGACGTAGGAGAAACTATTTCTTATCTATACCACTATTTTTCGCCTTTGTGGAGTTCAGGTTCTATTATTCCTACTCCTTTAGTTTTTCTTCTTACTATCTGCATGTTTCTCTATGCGTTAATTTAATTTAATTATTTATTTTTACCGTATCCATCACATAGGGGGCACCACATATTATTTTGACGACTATTACATTATGTCCTAGATACGGTCAATATGTAGTATGTATTATATATTTAATCTTATTTTAATCATTAAATTACGTTCTCTGTCGGGTCAATGATGATTAATATATGCTTACATTTATATTTTACTTATATTTCTTACCTTTGATTCTAATATTTCTAAATTTTATTATCATCTTTCGATTTATTTATATTCGATTTATTTTCGGCCTATACCGGTTTATATTTGGTTTAGATTTAAATTACTTAGCATATATTGATCATCACAGAAACAGAGAACCTTGTCGTTTTTTGCCTTCATTCTGGGTGGTTGGCCCCAGTTGATGTCATCTAGATTGTCTTTAAAAAGCGATAATAATTATTTTTTTTTGCGTTGTCTTAGGTCCCTAATGGTATTATTGTTGGATTTATTTTCTTTATATTATCCGTAATATTATAGACATTATGGGTGCATTGCATGATTGCTTGCAACTGCATTGACTCATAAATATTATTTACATATTAGTTACAGTTACTTTCGTTTTAACTTTCTTTATTTTTTATCAATAATTATAATTATATATATATACCCACACGTTTAATTGTAGATTGTTACCGATTATTGGTGTTTTTCATATAAGTATTAGTGTTCATACAAATTTGTAATCAAGTTATCATAGTTTGGTTATCTTCATTCCATATGGCCTATACATTTTGAGTTAAGATAAAAAGTATAATGCTAAATGATAATGATTTTTCATAACATTTTACTAATGAAAACATTTTATCTGTAGCAAGATAATTATTAAATCTTAATTTCTGTATAAATTTATATAATAATACTAAATCTTAAAGACTGTACAAATTTATATAATAATATAACGTATTGCATTACACCACGTGGCCGTCAATCCCCCTACTTCATCGGGGACTTTGAGTGGATTGACAGCCCTTTTCGACGTAATGCCTCATACTTACTCGTTTCTGTCTGTACCTATACCAGTTTTGCTATTTTAGTTTATATTTTCAGGTTCATTTTCTTAAAATTTTTTTTTTTAAATTTAAATATTATTTATTTTCCTAATTTCTTCTATTTTTAGGTTAATTTTCTTAATTTTTTTAATTAATACTTAATTTTTATTTATTTAAATATTACTAGTTTATTTTTTATCGATCTCTTCAGCAAACTGTGATAAGGTACGCAAAGCCCAACGGGTAAGTATTCTATATTGTAATACTACTACTTACATAGTGTTGTACTCCGGTGGAAGCCGTTGAGTAAAAAGGGGGTTTTCCCGCCTTCTATTTGTTTTTATGGGTAGCTATTATTACAGCGCAGTCGCACTAACTAATTACTCTGTGTGCTGATAGCGCATTGGTCTATGTCCCTGATTTTCATGTCAATGCATTCTATGGAGGGGCGCCTCCGTAGCCAGGTGGGAAGGAGCAGCAGTGCGTAGCACACGCTTCTTGATTAGACCGGGGTTCGAGCCCGCCACCACCAAATACGGAGGATGCGGAAAGGTCAGGAAATGACCACCACATATCCTGGAGCAATATGGCCTCAGTTGCTAATGCTCCTAAAAAAAAAAAAAAAAAAAACCAAATAAAAAATAAATTCTATGGAGGTTTGTTGTTGGATGGATGAATTTTTAAACTTTATATAGGTTGTGTTAACATGTGGATTAAATCTTATTTACATGTGTATTTACATTATTTTTTACGGGTTTTTTTTTTTTTTTTATATGTGTGTTTTTATGCATAAAAGCCTTACCATGGAACTGTGGTGTGTATATATATATATATATATATATATATATATAAGATAAAAGTTATAAATCTACTGAAAATTGCGAAAATGGAGGCTTAAATTACACAAAATGCTAAAACTAACAAGAGACGGATAGCAGAAATAGGAGATATTGAAGATGTGAGAAAGAATGTGAATATCTTATATGATATAATGAATTAAATAAAATTATAGGCTGAATTGGATAGCCAATTAGAGAGAAGGGAACTGTAAAGTAAAAATGATTAGATTAATATATAGAGCAAGCATGAGATAAGGGTGGGATACTTTGCTTATAAGTCCAGGAAAGGGGGGGAGAAAAATTATAAAATTAAAATGTGATGGTCTGACCAATCTCATCTGTCAGACCAGACTGCCACATGACACAGCAACAAAGGAACTGGATGCAAAAAATAATTTTGACATTATATACGTATTATGTTATTTTTTTTGGAAAAGCTTTTGAGACTATTACACAAAAAAGACTGCTGCACAAACTGGAGCAGTATTGCATTAAGACAAATTACTGCTATGGATAAAGGGAGCATTCAGTAGGAGAAGACAGAATTGTTAACAATGGGCACTGTTTTTCTTGGATAAATGTTATTAGTGGAGTCCCACAAGGTTCAGTGCAGGGGAATTGTTTTCAGTATTTATTAATGATACTGATGAACATATATATGGCATAAAGTTTGCAGGGTGTCAAAAAACTTAGATTACAGTGGCTTCCAATTTGACAATGCTGATAATTTCAAGTTTTACAGTAACGTCCAAAACTTTGAATACAAATAACTTTTGAGAGAGAGAGAGAGAGAGAGAGAGCACATTTTCCACAGAGTCTAAACACTAGAAACTATTAAACATAAATCTTACTGGGTAACGTAGCTCACTATTGTAGTTGCCACTTCAAAACAATGTTTGAAAACAATACTATTAATACTCACTTGGCAATCAGCACAGACAATACTGTTATCCATTTAAGGGAAATGAGAGACACATCACACCTTGAATGAAGGTGCACAGTGATGGCTGTCATGCCACAAGAATGCTGCACTGCCAGCAATGCTCTTTGATTCACAAATAGAAAATTTACATTATGCCAATTGAAAGAAGATAGAATGTACTCAATTACAGCACAATTTTCAAATTGTGCATAAAAAATACTTGTAATAACAAAGTTCTCATTATAACAGCCTTTAAATGTACCAGTTGTGAAATTTGACTTTTAAACTTACCACTGATTAATAAAGTCCTCAAAATCCTCTGAAAAATTTCCTGGAGGTAGACGAGGAGGATCATCTTTGACAACTTGTTTCAGTTGCTCAAATGGAGTACCCCATGTCGGATAAGGAAAATTTCCAGT
The DNA here is from genome assembly GCF_048544385.1 of Mastigoproctus giganteus. Lineage (NCBI taxonomy): Eukaryota > Metazoa > Arthropoda > Arachnida > Uropygi > Thelyphonidae > Mastigoproctus > Mastigoproctus giganteus. The sequence continues at coordinate 228,776,827 of NC_143582.1, read as the reverse complement.
TGCTAATTCAAACTAAAATGAAGGGTTGAAAATGGATATTAATCACATGTTTTAAATTTTTTAATAAAACTATTTGGGAAATATTTCAAGGGGAAGAAGGGAAAGGAAGAAAAAAAAAAAAAAAGACTTGGTCTGCATAAGCAACAAATGAAAAGCTCACTATACTATAAGGGAAGATATGAATCAGAATATACTTCATCATTCACAGCTTAAGAAATTTTAATAAGATCAGACAAACTCAATAAATATCCATTTATGTTCTCTGCTATCTGCAATTTTTTCAAAAATTGCTGCAATGTAACTTACAATCACATTAAGTTTCTTTTCTCTCTTCCTACTTGGCCATCAGAGGAGGAACAGACAATAACTTTTGTACATTTTTTCTACTTAAATCGGTTTAATATCTGAATTGTAGCTTAAAACATCTATTTTAGCATTATTATAAAAAATGCCACAACAGATGCTTCTAAGAAACCTTTCCACAGTTTTGGAATACCATCAAACCTCTCAAATCTGGTATCTTTAGGACCTGAGCTCACCACCTTGTAATTTTTCAGTTTCAGGTGTTCACATTATCATTATACATTATATATATATATATAATATATATATACAGTGTGAGATCCTATATTTGCAATTCTGAAATTTGGAAGTTCTGACAAAATCTTTTCTTTTTTTTTTTAAAAATACAATTATGTGATGCCATTCTAGTGTTACTTCATACACCTGTCTATCCAAACATTTCCTGACAATCATTTTCTCGTGAAATTTTAAAGGCTACAATGCTCATTCAATAAAGGTTTTGTTTTTATTTAACATCCCACTCATTCTCCCCTCATCCTTGATGACTTCTGGTAACATACTGTGTTGGATTATGGCGACAGTTCTTTGCATCATAAATGGTTTACCGTCCACATGTTATGGCCATGTTCCACACGGCAAATTTTTGCAACCTGTTGCACTCATCAGTAACAGCAAAGTGATATGAACAATTTTTACCATCGGCATAAAGGAAGCTTTCAACTTCTGTTCCTTTCTACAGCATATATACCCCTTTGGGTAGTTTAAAAATTTCCCAAACCTATATGTAACTTTTTAATTAATTTGAATTTGGGTTGTTTTATGTACAAAAAGTCAGCTGCACTTTCCCGTGACCAATTTTGGCAAAGAATTTCAACCAATTACCAAAGAGGATAGCTAGTTATTAAAAAGGAATAATAATATATAAAATACACAAAATTAAAGGGAGAGTGAAAAGCAAGCAAACAAACAAACAAAAATAGCAGAATTTATTGGATAATCCATGTATTTTTTATTCCTTAATGCAGAGATGTCAAACTCATTTGGGCCGCAGGCCATTTTTCATATTAGTGTACCTCACGCGGGCAGCACACGACCTACAAGCCTTGCCATTGCTAAGCCTAAAGACACTTTGTAATTGCTCAGTTGTTGCTTGTTGCTGATTGATACTCACAGCTCAGAATGCACTAATAACTAATTGAAAGAAAATAAAAGTCTGAATAAACACAGAACGAATAATGAAAGCAAGTTTATTCCAGATAATACAATATTTCAATGGGGGAATATACAAGAACTACCTGACTTAGGTAACGGTTGCGTTCCGCGGAACGCTATGTAAATCAGATTTTATGTAAGTCGGAATTTCCCCCATGCTTGTGCAGCACTCGCAACTGTGCTCGCCGAATTGATTGAATCAAAAAAGAAATGTTTGATGAACATGTAAATAGATTATTGTATTTATTCAATTTTTTTTATCTCATGTGCAGAAAAATTACAAAAGCATGCAATTTAAAAAAATTTCAAAATTATAAAATTACAAAAAAAGAGAGGAGATAGGCATAATGTCAGTAAGTTTTACCTCTCGAACATTGTTTCCGGAATCGATGTCTTCAGCTGATAAGTACGACGCTGCTGAGGTTGGGGGCTGTGAAGATTTAGAAGGGGTCGGCCGTTCAACCTTATGAAAGAACATATTAATGGATGACTGGATGGTTGCTTTTTTCTTTTCATCATAGATTTCTTTGTAGCAAGCAAGCATATCATTCACCCCTCTGTTAACTTTTAAAAATCGTTCACTGTCAGGATCTATCTTCTCAAACCTCGCTATTCCCACCTCTCTGGTGATGAAGCATCTTGGTTCCTCATGAGCTTCATCTGCATTTTCTTCTTTCACTATCGCTGCCTGCAAGTCAATAAGTTCTTCATTAGATAATTCCTTCTCTTCTTCCGCTATTAACTACTCCACATCTTTGGCATCAACCTCCAACTGAAGTAGATCTGCAACCTTTACAATCTTACCTGTAACCTCTTCATATGGTTCATCTTTTTCAAGTCCTTCGAAGCCTTTTACATGCCATGGGCATATTTTCTTTCATTCGCCATTTAAAAAACTTTTAGTAACTTCTGCCCAAGTCTTATTAATGTTTAAGATGGTGTGATAAATATTGTAAGATTTCCAAAAGTATCTTAATTTAAAATTTTTCTCACCGTCTACTGCAGACAATGCCCGAGCAAATATGCGTAAATAGTATGCTTTTAAATTCGAAATGACACCCTTATCCATAGGTTGGATGAGTGAAGTCGTGTGTGGCGGTAGAAATAGGACTCCCACTTTCGAATTGAAATCATCTAGATGTGTAGGATGTCCAGGAGCATTATCTAATAGAAGCAAAATCTTGAAAGTAACGTCATTGTCTTTACAATATTTTTCAACCTTGAGAATGAAGCAGCATTTAAACCAATCCTCAAAGAGAGATATTGTTATCTATGCTCTCTGGTACAATCGGAAATGCACGGGTAGGGTGGCTTTATTGATGCCCTTAAATGTACGAGGATTTCCAGAATGGTACACAAGCAGTAGTTTTAATCTGTAATCTCCTCTCATAGGGCCACACTTGCTTGGGGCATTAGCCCCAAGCAAGAGTGTGGCCCTATCTTTTGACGCCTCGAAACCTGGCATTGTATTTTCCTCTTTGGCAATGTATGTTTGATCTGGCATTTTTTTCCAATAGAGCAGCCTTGTCAACATTAAAAATTTACTCAGCAGAATAGCCGTCTTCATCAATAATTTTTCCAACACATCAAAAAATTTCTTTGCAGCTGAAGAATCGGCACCGATGACTTCACAGCTTACTTTAACATTGTGGAAACCAGCACGATGCCTGAACCTATCAAACCACCTGTTGCTAACCACAAACTTGGGTTGGGGTTCCCCATACTTATCCTTAATATCTTTATAAATACTTGTTGCTTTTGCTTGAATGGTCATTAGACTCAGGGGCACTCACTTCTGAATCTGATTTTCCATCCATATTATTAACAGCTGTTCCATCTTCGATATAGTGTACTGTCCTTTAACACTGTTGAAGCAGCGAGACCTAATCCCCTTGCAATAGATGACAAACTTTGTTCTGCTTCTTAATTAATCATCTTCATTTCTAAATCAATTTTGTTTCGTTTCCTGGCACTACTACCACTTGTGCTTTTCATTGGTTGCTTTCCCTTCATCATTGTAATACATAAAAAGAATGAAGAGAAGTTTCTGAAAATTTGTTTTTTATGTGATTGAAGATTTCAGTGAAGGGAACATATTTTCACCATAATAGCATAAAAAAACTTAACAATTAGTTATCAGTATTATTGCAAATGCAATAAGGACGAGTTTACTACCCGTTTATAATTAGATGCACTAACAGAAAAGCCCAATAAACTGGAAAGTGCAAATTGTTTTTGTTGTTTTATGGTCATGACCTCCAGAAATGTGCTTTAGAAAAATATCACAAAGACATTCAAAATTGATTCTTATAACGGGAACATGATAACGATGAAAGTGTAATTTCCATTATAAACATGCCCCTTTAGAGAAATAAATAGCTTAGTTATATAGCGAAATTTTCAACTTCCAAGGACTTGGAACGAATTACAAAAAAAAAAAAAACAATGTGTTATTGGGTTCACATTATGATATTTTCACGATACTCCATTTATTCCTACAGGATGCAAAATACATTTTCACAATTTTTTTAAGTTTGCACCGGCCGGAAAAAGCTTATGTAAAGTCGAATATTAATTAAGCCAGGGAGTTCCTGTACATGAAATTAGGTAATCCAGGCCGCCTTTTTGCCTGACACTTGACTCCGTTTGCTTGTAACTAGCTTCGCAAGATTTGGAGTCAAATATTAAGAAGACTCAGCCTTCATATATGAAAGAAAGATTGGCATCGGCTAGCCTTGATCTGTGGGCTGTTTTGTTAGCTTTCATATGCGAAAACAGTTGTTCACATAAATATGTGCTCCCAAAGTAAGACAGAATTTGTGTGAAACTTTCTTATCTCTGGGTATTTTTGTCCTAAATATGAATAGATTTTTGGGATCGCAACTTCTTGGTATTTCTCTTTTAAAATGAGTCATTCTGAAGATCAATTAGTTCCATTTATATGGAAATGGGAGCTCTCTCGACATTACAAGAAAAAGGACCAGTGAAAAGAGAAAAATCTTGGAACTCCTTGAAATATTTAAAGTACCTATCAAATTAGTCTTTAATTTTTTATATTCTGTCAATATTTTAAAAAGGTATAACTTCGATTTTTTAACTGTCCACACAGAAAATTAAGTCAGAGTAAGTCAAAATACTTTTAATTGATTTTGCCACACAACTTTTTTTGAAAACTAGCCAGTGCATTATGCATGTTTATTATAAACTGATCTTTCCCTTGTAGTTTGATGATGTTTAGCTCATTTAGGTGATGACCTAAATGAGCCAGATCTTGTACCCAAGACTGATCCTTCAGACGATCCCAGGAACAGTATTATTTCTTCCAAAACTTAAAAAAAAAAAAAAGTCTTTAGTACGTTGTTGTGGCAAGACAACCAATGAACCTGTGTAGTACGGCAGCCCTTCAAATTCACTTTCCAAGTCCTTAAGAAGGAGAGCAAAATGGTGGTAATTCGGTCCTCTGGACCGGATGAAGTTTATGGTTTTGGCCACAGTCTTGAGCACATAGTCCATTTTCAGTATTTTCAAACAGAACCTGCTGATGAATAATGCGGTGGAAAGATTGCAATTTTTGTTTGTCTGGATACTCATCCTTCAGTTCTGCTTCTAGTATTGATACAAATCCTTTAACTTTGCTTGTCATCGCTGGAGCGTGATCGGTAGTCACAGCCACGAGTCTCTTGAGAGGAAGCTTGTACAGTATTCCTCCAGAATGTTTCATATGGCATCAGAAATGTCTTCCCCCAGTAGTAGTTCTATGGATGGGAATCATTTCCAAAAACTCTTCAGTTACTTTCAAATTGTCATCACACAGGCTTGGAAACAGTGCAACTTGCGACATGTCTTGAATATCATTACTTTTGACAAGTAAAAAGTAAAGTACAGCCATTATCAACCCACTGCAGGATGGAAGCCTCCTCAACAATTCATGCTGAGGGAAATGGACCATAATCTGCCACACTGGTCCAGTGCGCGTTGGCAGATCGACTGTATTCAGCAGTCAGAGGCTTGAACCCCGGTCTACTCAAAGAGAGTGTGCTACTGCACTCCCGCTCCTGCCCACTCGGCTAAACTGAAAAACATTGAAACGTGGATGCTTCCTGTAGTTGTTCACACAAGTTGTCTGCTATCTACGTTATCCTTTCAGCACATTTGGAACACACATTTTTGGGACAGACATTTTCAGTTGGTTTTACACGCATTCCTTAACCACGGAGCCTTTGATGAAAGGTTTGGGATGTTTTGCCAGTAAATAGTTGATTTCATAACTGGCTTTCACTATTGATTTACTGCCTTTGTTAATTTTTGTAATTACATTTTACAGCCTATGAAGTGAGTTCTTCATATCCTTTAGTTTTCCTTCTCTTAATTTACCCTTGAAGCGGGAAAATTTTTCACCGTGAATTGTATCATAGTGTTGTTTAATATTGTACTCTTTGACAACACTGATCGATTCATTGCAAATAATACACAAAATTTTACCTTTTACCTCTGTGCAAAAGTAACTCAATTCCCGTCTTTCTTGGAATTATCTCACCTCATCAACAACCTTTTTTTCTGGTTGGCTTGGAAAGCAACATCACATCAGAATCACGTGTATATAAAAGCCACAATGCAAAACTGTTTGCTTACTGACTTTATTAAATAGAAATGGCAACACAAATATTAGCTCACTCACATTACAAAGTAACCAACTCGAACAGTATGAAAGCTGCAGTAAAACTTCAGCGCACAAAATGATTGTTTAAATAGGCAATGGAAAATTATGGAAATTGCACAATCACAGAAAGCAGTAGACAGCAGTGGAAAGAAGTAGAAATGCATTTTAGAAATGATGCCATTATTTTCCATGAAGGTGGTGTGGGCCACAAAAACACCCGCTGCAGGCAGCAACGCCAGTTTGACACCACTGCCTTAATGGTAAAAATTTTTAAATTCTCTTCTGGTGATAACTGAAAAATGCAAGACAACATCCCTATTAAATACAGTGCAATCTTGATATACCATGCCTCCTTATACTACAGATTCAGATATAATGTCAATGTGATCATTGTCTCTGAACAGGAATATGAAAAATAATGCCATTTATGGCCAACAAATTTCACATTTAGGCATTAAAAAAAAAAAAAAAAAAAAACTTCATACTTCATCGAAGTAAGGAGTTTTCTTTTTAGATGCTATTTGGAAACCAGCTAATGCAGTGGTTTCCAAATGTGGACCACTGAGCTACTGCATTCCCTTGTGCTGTATATTCTCCCAATTAGAGAAATTTTTAAAAATAACAAGACTTTCCCCTGAGTAATTACTATGGAGGTTCAGATTTTTGCTTATCTTGCCTTGATTAGATGCAATAATAATAATAATAAAAATACTGTACATCACTAATGTAGTAAATTGTATACGAGAAACTTATAAGAAGTAAAAATATTTCCTCTGAGAGGGGAAACAAAAACAAGCTACCATCTGCAATATATTCAGTTACAGATTTTTGTAAATAATGGCACAGACATCCTTTTCAAAGCTATGAATCACATGTGGAATGGCAAAACCTGCTAAAGGCTTAATGCAAAGTGTACCTTGAATCTATTAATCACGTAACAAAGGGGTACTTGTTAGACAAAAACAAAGCGTTTTTTTTCTGTGATATAATGCCAATACGTACTTCTTTCTTTTAAAGTTAAAAATTTACTTTGAAACTGTTGGTCCGATTACAGAAGGCACCACCATCCAAATCTGCTTAGCATTAGTCATACAATTTGCTTATTGAAAGAAACTTAACAATTACATCTTTCTGAAAAGAACTGGAATATTGATACATTTTATTCTTTTCTGAAAAGAACTGGAATATTGATACATTTTATTCTATAATTAAGTTTTTTTACTTTGTGGTATCAAATGGAGACAAGGTTTGTTTCTGTTTGCTATTTAAACATATTGGGAAAGAGAGTATCCACATGCTAGTCAAAGAATATCTCCAGGAAATGATAAGTTTTTAAAAAATTTTGCCATCTTATTGACCTAATTGTAATATTAAATCATACTCTATAAGTAGCTTTTTATAGTCCTAGTCACTCTTCAAAAGTACTGGAGAATTTTGGGAAATGCCTTATGGTCTCATTTAATGAAGGGAAAATCCCTACTTGCACCTCCAAGTGAGAGAAGCATTGTCCGGTGAAGAGTGGGCAATCTCTTGGATGGCTAACATAGGAGAGGACAAAGAGAAAGCCGTAGGAAACTGGCCCAAAGGCAGATGAACCAGAGATAAATGGTCAACAGCATAGAATGTGAAAGAGATTGGGACCTCACTCATTACACTCCCCATAGTAAACCATGAGTCAACACGAAGAAATAATACTTGGAACTGAAATTGGGACCTTGCAATTTTTAGACACAAAGTAAAAGGGAAGAAGTGTGTGAATATGGACCAAGTAAGATGGGGGTTAGTAATACAACATATGACGAGTAATTCTTAAACCATTCCTGGAGGAATGTCCCCGATAATACCAATCTGAAAAACAGAAGTAAACACTTAAAAATAGCAGTGTGGAATGTCAGAAGTCTCAATCAGAGTGGGAAAATAGATAATGTACTCCAAGCAACAGATTGCCTAAAAATGAACATAATGGGCCTTAGTGAAGTAAGGTGGTCAAATGTGGGGAAACTAGACAGAGAAAAACACTCGATAATATACTCAGGAGGAAACACTCTCATAAATGACACTGCAATCATTATGAAAGAAACTCCAATATCACTACTGGGATATTGGAACAATTAATGATAGGATCCTTATGATTAAACTAGCAGCAAAATCCTTAATTATAGTAATAATTCAGATATATGCCCCCACTTGTGATCACTCAGATCTAGAGGTTGAAGAATTCTACAAGAATATTCAAACAACTATTGCAGAGATAAAATCTGGAGCAGAAAAAACATCCACATGAACAGGGAAACACTGACTGGGGAAAAAGAATAAAAGAGGCCAAAGACTTATACAATTCTGTGAAGGGAACAAACTATTATTACTGAATTCAACATTCCAGCATCCAACCAGAAGACTCTATACATGGAAGAGTCCTGGAGACATTACTGGAAACCAAAATACATTTCATGATAAAAGAAAGGTTTAAAAACTCAAAGCAAGCAAAAATACAGCCAGGCCTGGCATAACGCGAGTTCGATTAACGCGATTTTCAGTTAATGCTATTTGTAAAATTATACCACTTTTCACTTTACACGATGCAAATTTCCAGTTAACGTGATTTTTTTTTTTTTATGCGATAGTTGAAAGATTTGAATTGCGTGTTAAGCTTACCGCGAGTTGTACGGTCAATAAACAAATGTTTGCCTGCTGCCCGCCTCGGTGTGTTCCATCACCCATCGGAAGAAGACGTGTTACTTGTTTGTCTCTGCTAATAAAGTCAATGCACATTTGCATAAAAATTCAAATTTTTAAATGAGTCAGATGAAAATGTTACCGCGAAGGAGATAACGGTAAAAGAATTAGATGAAATCTTTTGTATCGCAGAGAACCTGAAACAAAAGGTTTGAGGTTCTCTGCGATATTTATTTCGCCAGGGCCCAGAGAAGATTGTTGTCGGCTGTCGGAAATTGATTGATGAAAAGAGAAAGTCAACACTGTTCAAATATTTCCGCAACAGTCATTTCTTCAGTATGTATTTTATGTCAGAGATTCCCACTCTTTCTCGGTTCACGGCGCCCTTAGTGTCTCAGTAATTTTTTCAAGGCGCACCCAGACCAAAAGAAATACCTAACAGTTCCGTTTATTAAGTAGTTAGGTCCAAACAACTTAATAAGAAATGCTGAAACTGCGAACTACCTCGAGCTAGTAGTTTGCGCGGTGTCAAACATATGTCGAGTATCGCTATGTTAACCTTGAAAATTTAAAATATTCCGCGGCGCACAGTTTGGGAACCGCTGTTTTATGCAATAAACATTTAATTCCATTATTATTTTCATTATCTTTTACATTGTATACAGTTAAAAAGTTATTTAAAAGGTATTTTTAAAATTGTTTATGGACATTCCAGAAGGTCAAGGACCAATTATAATTTTTCCTATTGATTATTATATTCAATTAACGCGTTTCCGTTTTGTGCGATGCACTCGCGGGACGAATTAATTGCGTTAATCGAGGCCAGCCTGTATATGCAGGAGCAGACATAGGTTCAGATCATAACCCAATTGTAGCGAAAGCAATAATAAAACTAAAAAAAAAAAGAAAAAAGAAAATTGCAAGTGAAAAAGAAAAGGGATGTTACTTTTTCTGACAGAATCTCAGTTATCGGTTGATTCAACTACTGCTCATCTCAGATGCCCAAATTATTCGCTGTATGATTCCTTTCGCCTCAAAGGTGGTACTTGTGCACATGTTCGTTCTGATATTCCCTGTCAGAGAGTTGGCAATTTGGAATCTCCTCTCTTTGATCTTCTCTGGCTTAAAATCTCTCTACCTCATTCTGTCAAATTCATCTGTTGCCTCTACAGTTCTCCCAACTCAACTAATCACTTGGAGCTTTTTGGCTTCCTCTCTTTGCAACTTGACTTACTCCAGTCCAACTTTTCTAATAGTGAGGCAACTACCAGAATACCAGACAATCCTAACCATACAACGAACACGCTTGATCTTTTTCTCACAAACAACCCTTCCAAGTAGATGGTCGAAGTGAGTGGTCCTTTAGGCACTTTAGATCACAACTTGGTGATTGTATTTTCTCCAATGGAGCCTTTATCTAATTCTTTTTTTTTTTTTTTTTTATGAAAACCCCACACATGAAAGGTATCAAAACCTATAGTACTTAGTACCGTGCATGGGTTGAAGGAGAAGTACGGCAGGGGGATGCCGGAAACTTTGCTCCAGAGATGAAACATGGGTTTCACCACTTCAAGCCTCCAATAAGCAAAGTGGTGGTACTGCACCGGTTGATGAGAGTCATCTACCACCTGTTAATTGCTGTTCCTAGCCTAGCGTTGTTTGGCATTACAAGAATGCAAAATAGGATGCCCTGCAAGATTTCTTTTCCTTGGTTAGATTACTGTTTCAAAACTTCTGATGTCAACGTTTACTCAGATCTTGTCAGTGAAATTATTCTTGTAGGAATGGAATCCTTTATCCCACATCATCATCATCATCAGTCATTTTCAATCCACTGCAGGATGAAGGCCTCTCCAGCAACTTTCCAGTTTCTTCTGTTTTGAGCAGTGGCCATCCATTTACTACCCACACTCTTTATCCCACACTCTGCCTTAAAATCTCGTCCTTTATCTAAATCATAGTTTCCCAATAAATGTGTTAAGGCTGTTCAAGAGAAGAATGTTGCATATCGTAATTGGTTTGTTTCCAATTCTTCAGTTTCATTTTCTGCCTACACCAAAGATCACAACAATTGTAAAGCAGTTATTAATCAGTCCAAACTAGATTTTGAACAGGCTGAGAGTAGAAAACTTGCTTCTTGCCCTAATGGTAGCCGAGCATTCTGGTCTCTTGCCAAAGCTATTGGCCACAACTTTTGCCCACCTCTGTCAAAACCAGATGGTTCTGTTGTCACTTCAGCCAAGGATAAAGCTGACCTGCTAGCAACCCATTTTTCTTCCAACTCACATATTAATGATCTTGGTAAAACACCTCCCACCATTCTCAAAACGATCTATTCAATGCCTCCTATGGTCTTCTGTCAAAAGGATTTTGACAAATCTTGATGCTAAGAAAGCTCCAGCTCCACTTGTTCTCAAAACCTGTGCTCCTGAACTTTGCCGCCTTTTTTCACTTTCTTATTCCAAAGGTGTTTATCCTTCTGCTTGGAAATTTGCTCTTATCCAGCCAGTTCCTAAAAAGGGTGACAAATCCCTCCCATCCAATTATCATCCATTGCAATTACTTCTAATCTTTCTAAAGTAATGGAGAAATCAATTAACCGCCAACTCAAACTACCTAGAAATGTCCCGTGTGATCAACGATCGCCAGTATGGATTCCATTAGTGTCGATACTGGTGATCTGGCTTATTTTACTCATTTATGGACAAATTCAACGGAAAAGTTCCATGAAACACAAGCAGTTGCTCTTGACATCCCAAAGGCTTTTGATCGTGTTTGGCATAAAGGTCTTCTAAACAAGCTTCCATCTTATGGTTTGTCAACTGTCTTTTGTGATTGGTTATCCAGTTTTCTCTCTGACCACTCACTGAGGGTGATCGTAGATGGCTCTGTCTTCTAACTTCTTCAACAATGCTGGTGTCCTCCAAGGTTCAGTTCTTTTCCCCACTCTTTTTCTCTTGTATATTAATGATCTTCTTCCACTGACCAGAAATCCTATCCGTAGTTTTGCTGATGATAGCACATTGCGTTCCACTTTCTAGTTTGAGAAACCTTACCCTGCTCAATCAGTTTCAACTTCTCGAATATCCCTACCAATTCCTTAAATGCTGATCTCCAGTGGTGCAATGATGTTGTTGTTGTTATTATTTGGTTTTTAGGAGCATTGGCAACTAAGGCCATATTGCTCCAGGGATATGCAGTGGTCATTAAATGTTGTCCCTAAATAGAAGCCCATGGGCTTCTTAACAGAAACAGGTTTATTTTGAAATAATATTTATTTGATTAATGAAAGGTTATTTTTATTTTAAATATTGCAACAACAGAACAGTATTAAATTAAAAATTATTCTTATCTTAAAAAAATATAAATATATAAGACAAATAATAATTGCAAGAAGAGAATTATTTATATTAGTAATTTTCATTCAGAACTTGTTGTATCAGAGCAATCCGAGTTAGTAGTGGAAGAATTGTTGTTTTTGTCTTCATACAATTCCATTAATTCTTCATCACTTCCATCACTAGCAGCCAGATCATCAGATTCAATTTCAAGTCCATGATTGTTTTCAGGGATAATTCGCAATTTTTGATTTAATATATTGGTCGATGGTACTTCTTGTCCATTTGCAAGAATGCCACAACATTCAAATGCTCTTTGAATTGATTTTGATTGGATTGTATTACAGGCAGAAATAACGATTTCAACAATCTTTTGGTAAGATGGCCTTTTTCTATATCCTTTTGGAGTAAATTCAGCAGTTTCTTCTCTTACCCAATTATCCCATTCCTTTCTCATAGCAGCTTTGAAACTGGAATTTATGGCAACATCTAGGGGCTGCGTGTAGTGCGTTGTCTTTCCAGGAATTATTACTGCCTTTGAGCCATAATTTTTAAAAAGATATTTTAAAATTTCTTCTTTCTTATGAGTTCCATAAGAATCCCAAATAATTACTGTACTGATGGAGTGTTACTAAAATAAGATCCTCTCTTGCAGAAAACAGTATCCATCCACGTCTTCAGTCGATTTGTGTCCACTGGTCCGCTTTTGTTTACAGCAACAACTGCTTTACCACTGGGGATTGTTACTTTGGGAATTTTCTTTAAGCCACGAAAAATAATCATAGGTGGGAGTATGCGTCCATCAAATGATATTGTCAAACACAGTGTATCGTCGATTTTTTCTGAATCCTGTATCCGCACCATCAACATTTTTGCTCCCAACAAAGTGAAGAGTGCAATCTCTTGCCATGTCAAAGTAACATAAGAGTTTCATCCATATTAAAAACACGATCACTTGTCATTTCTGCTGTAGCGTTATTTACTTGAATTAAGTATTGCTTTACTTGTTCCTGTGTTTCCTTTGGCTCGCGATTATTCAGTTGTCCATGATGAGTTATTTTACGTGATCTAATCTGATGTCTCCTGGTCCATCCAAATAAGAAACTTGTTGTTTACTTTAAAAGCAAGTGGTATTTTAAGGCCAAATTCCGGTGAGAAAATATAGTTTTGCAATGTGTTATAGGTAACTGATCGGTGATTATTTCGTTCCTTTTTGAAAAATTCAAATAGTTTTTTCTCAATTCCAGGATAAAATGCCTTCCTTCCTGCACCATCAAGACGTTTGTGTTTTACGTTTTTTAACCAGCTTCAATAATTCTGCTTCTTGTTGCAACCAACTGCGAAGATTTTTCCTGTGAATGCCTGTTTGTTGCGATATCAAATTTTGACTTTCCCCCATTTTTAAACGTGTCACAAACTGTAGTTTTTCCTGGATAGTATATGATTTTCGTTTACTAGACTTTTTAATTTCCATTTTTAGGGTTAAATATTCTGACAACGAGTAAAGACGCGCAGTTCACATCCATTGCAATGACATCTCGGGCATGCGCAGAGCGCCGATATACTTTACATTATGAGAAAGCGTTATTATTTGTCCCCAATAAAAGCCTATGGGCTTCTATTTGGAAAACAAAAATCCTAATATAGGCCCAGATAGGCCCAAAATCCTAATATAGGCCTCTTAATGGAAAAACCCGGTCTAATCAAGAAGCACGTGCTACGCACTACTGCCCCTACCCACCTGACTACAGAGGCACCCGCGGTGTAAAGACAACTTAGTTGATTTCAATCCTAAAACTCAGTATTGCCTTATATCTCGCAAAAAGGATTCTTCTGCTCCTATGCTTATCTTTGGTGACACTCAGATATCTAGGCAAGATGATATATCTCTTTTGGAGATTACCCCGACTTCCAATCCCTTGGCACAATCACATTACAAATATTGCTTCCTCCGCATCTAAAAAACGTGGTTTTCTCTTTCGCTCTCAGCATTACTTTCCTTCCAAACAGCTGTTCACTCTGTACAAATCGCAAATCCAACCTACCATGGAATATTGTTCACACATCTGTGGTGCCCCCAAAACTTCTCTCAGGCTTCTAGATTCCATTCAGAAGAGGACAGTTAGGTTAATTAATGACTCATCTCTAACAGAGTCTTTCCACTCTGTGTCATAAACATACTGTTTCTGCTGTATGCCTTTTCTACAGATACTTCCATGGGCACTGTTCTTCTCAATTGGCTTCTATAATTGCCACTCTCTCTTTCAAAACAGTCCAAACACATGCCGCCACCAGCCAACATCTATTTACTGTCCAACTTCAAACTCACAGAACCAACTTTTCATCTTCCTCATTTATTCATTTAACTGCTGTTTTCTGGAACAACCTTCCTTCATACGTATTTTGTGAAAATTTCAGTCCACAGAAGTTCAAGTCAACAAATGTCATTTGTTGTCAATTAATGTCAACAAATATCTTCTCTCGTCTTCTCAACCTCCAACCCAAGCACGGTGCTAAGTACTATAAGTTCTAATACCTTTCGTACTTGGGGTTTTCATTAAAAAAAAATAATAATAATAATAAACCTTCTGAGACACGAGTCTTATTATGTTGGAAGGGATGGTAGAAAGAAAGAGGAGTAAAGGACCACCGAGAAAGACCTGGATAACTAATATTGAGGAATGGATTAATTTTTCTTATGAAGATTGTGCAAGGAAAGCACAAACACAAAGCTGGTGAAGGCTCATGGTAGTCAACATCCCAGATGGAGACTACACATGAAAAGAAGGATAGTCCTAGTCACACTTGTTAGTTTTTTTTTTTTTAATTTAGCTAGAGATTTTGTAGGTTACGTATCCTAGAGTAACCAACTATGCGGTACTACACTCAGGGTAGTGGACAGTTGTAGAATAGATATGCAGAAATTTACCATTAGCTAGTGGGTGGCTGATTGCTGGAACAATCTGTCATTTTGGAAGTTGACAGCTTAAATAAATTCAAAGCAGAACTAGACAAACTTTTGGAGTGAATGGATAGGTGAAATGGGAAGGTTTTTTTTTTTTTTTTTCCAATGCTGAATAAGTTCGCTTTCTTGCATTAGCCTCTACTAATGCAAATGCTAAGTTAATGCATTCAAACTTTTGGTGAATAAATTATTAAAAATTAATAACAAAATTATTATTTTTTTATTATTATTTATTGATTTAACAAAAAAAAATTAGATTTAATAGTAATATAGGCCCACAAAATCTGAACTTATGTACCATATCTGTAGTACATTCAAGCTTTTCTCATTGTAATCACTATGTCATACATAAGTACTTTAATAATTTTAACTTTAAATATTAAACAATACTGAACAACGGAAGTATTTGGACATAACATACATACCAATGTAATTCCTAAACTCCAAACATCTGACCTAATATCATAGCCATTCTGGCCTTTCTCTGGATTTATCCTTTCTGGCTAAAATATCACAGAGAATAAAAAAAAAAAGAAGAAAAAAACTAGGTAAGAAATAAATATTTTAATAAAAAAATGTATATCTTCCAGTTCAAGATAATAATTTTAATAAAACATTTTTGAACTTACAGCCATATATGGCTTGCAGCCAGCTTCGCGAGTTTTTGCTAGGGAATCAACCAAATGTCCAGAAATACCGAAATCACACATCTTTACATCTCCTTGGCGATTAATAAGAATGTTAGATGGTTTAACATCTCGATGAATTACTTTTAATTTACTCTGAAGGTAATGAAGAGCACTAACAACCTATTATACAAAAATAACAGTACATAAAATTACAAATTATTACATTACAACTATAGTCAGCTCTGCTATAATGCAGTACATGTGTTACTAAAACTCTCTGCATTATGGCATTCCATGCATTAAAAGCAAAAGCAACTTATGGGAAAAATAGGGATGGGGCAGAGCACTAAAAAACAAAAACAAAAAAGTTCAATCTGGTAAGTAAAACACTAAACAAAGTTAGAAACCCAATAAAATTCCTAACAGGTTGAAGCATCTTAAATTTCTAATAAAAAATAAATATTACAGTAAATATAGCACTGTAATATATACATACTAACTGATATTTCTATTCACCGACTTTTTTTTTGTTTTTTTAATTGTAAAATTTCAAACAATAAAAAAGATAAACAATCAATAACGACGAACACGGCACACACAAATTGGACAAGTGAGATACAAAGTAACAATTTCGCACATTAAAAATAGGAATGAACAAAAGATTCTGAAAATTTATTTATGTTTTTTATATGATTGAAGATTTCGTGGACGGAGAAACACATTTCACCATAATAACATAAAAACCAACAGAATTCCAGCTACTGGTATCATCGCAAATGCAATAAGATCGAGCTTACTACCCGTTTATAATTATATTGCGCTAACAGAAAAGCCCAATAAACTGGGATCTGCAAATTGTTCTTATTGTTTTATGGTAGAGACCTCCAGAAATGTACGTCTCTGCTCACATGTATCACGCCTCATGAAATTTCTGTTAAAACTGAAAAATGTGAGCTCCTGAAAACATGAGTTGGCCTGCAATATCTTGTGAATACAGTGAATGACTGTGTCTGACCAATACAATAAATGGGAAATACAGCTCTCACACCTTTGATGTTTGACCTTTTAAGCTCTGTAAACTTGTATGTAATGCTGCGCAGGTTGCTATGTTCAGCTTGGTGCTGGGTTTTGCCTTCACCTGGTGTTACTCTCAGACAAAACTAGTTACAGCAGAACTGACTGTATTAATCACATAAATTCTCTAAAGTGGGCACAACTACTTATTGTAAATTGTATGAAATAATTCTTTCATTAAATATATATATTGAATCAATAAACTGAAATAACTTTACATACCACAAGTGAGTATAAAAACAACCTAATTTTCAAGATCAAAAATTAAACCATACGTAACATACAAGTTTACTTTTCAATTACTGAAAAAGATTGATAAGAACGTTCAAAAAGCTCTCTTAATCAAAAAATATCTATTAACAGCAGGAGTATAGTAAATAAATTTGATGAATTTCAAGTACAGGTCAAGTCATCAAATTCAGATGTTGTTGGGATTTCAGAGATGTGGCATCACACAGATATAAGGGATGCAGAATTTGAATATGGGGAGTACAATGTATACAGAAAGGGCAGACAAGTAGGGAGGGAGTGATGCTCTTAGTTAAGAAGCACATAAAATCTAAGACAGTGCATCCAGATGACATGGGTGGCCAGAGCAATGTTGAGTCAGTTTGGTGTGATACAGCACTGGGAAAGTAAAAAATGAGAGTAGGAGTGAGTGTGTTAATGAATCTGATGAGTACAAAGAACAGCTGTACAGAGAAATAGAGTACAGAGAAATAACAGTGAATCAGAATGTCTTATAATGGGAGATGTTGACTGGAACATGTGTATTGGTCACTCACAGACTAGCCAGACTCTCTATGGATTTATTAGATGATTGTTTTCTACAGCAGCAAGTTAGAGATGCAACAAAAGGGAATAATACTCTTGATCTGATTATCAGCAGTGATTATTCATGTATCAACAATCTGCAGATAAAAGAACCACTAAGTGGAAGTGATCAGAGTGTATTAATTTATGATTTACTTACGTATGTAACTACCTTCAAGGGTAAAGGGAGGTTTTTTTTTGCTTTCATAAAGGAGACTACAGTGGTCTCAGACAGTTCTTAAATTATATACAGTGGAAGCAACTAATTATGTTACCATCAGCAATTCTAAATGGGAAATTTTCAAGAAATTAATCCTAGAAGCTACTAGGCTTCTCATACCAACTAAGAAAATGCTCTTCAAGATGGATGTCAGATGAACTATGAAAACTCATGGCAGAGAAGAAAAATGCATGGGATGCATATAAATTATTGGGCAACAAAGAAGCCCATAGTAGATATAAACTAGTCTGTAATCTAGTCACAAAGGAGGTCAGGCAAGTGAAGGCAGATTACAAGAAATCTTTGGCAAAGGATGCAAAGAAAAACAGCAAACACTTCTTTACTTATGTAAACGTTGAAAGATAGGGAATGAATCAAATTAGTCCACTCGATATCAATGGTCTGACTATAAATGATACTGCCCAGGCTGCTGACAAACTGGATAAGTGTTCTGTATCTACATTCGCAGGAGGAATTCTTTAGGGAAGGAGATGCCAGAAGATTATTAAAACTCTAACAGGGAGCTAAATGATTTTGTAATAACTAAGAGGAAAGTGGAAGAGAAATTGTTGAAGTTAAACATAGGAGAGGCACCTGGGGTGGATGGAATCTATCCAATTATATTAAGTGAAGCAGCAAAGGAAATGAGCAAACCCTTAGCCATAATTATGAGGGCATCTTTGGATTCAAGCGAGGACAGGAGAAGTGCAAATGAATTCCTAATTCACAAAGTGGGATCAAAGGGTGACATGAATAATTACGCACGTGTGAGTTTAACTTCTGTTCCAGGGAAAATAATGGAGTTATTGGTAAAACAAGTAATGCAGGACCAACTAGATTAGACTGCAGTTATACTTCAAACACAGCATGGATTATTTGAGGGGAAATAATGTATGACAAGATTGAATGCAGTCACAAAATAATGGAGTCACTTGTTAAAGATGCATTGCAGGATCATCTAGACAAGACTGCAGCAATAATTCAGGCACAGCATGGGTTTGTCAAGGGAAATCTTGTCTGACAAATTTGATAGGATATTATGATGTGGTTACAAAGGAACTGGATGCAAAATATAATTTTGATATCATATATTTGGATTTCAGGAAAGCTTTGACACTGTTGCGCATGGAAGACTATTGTACAAATTGGAGCAGAATGGTATTAAGGGTAAGTTGCTACAATGGATAAAAGGATGGTTGAGTGGGAGAAGACAAAGGGTGGTAATTAATAGGTGCTGCTCTTCATGGACTAATGTTATTAGTGGAGTCCCACAGGTTTTGGTGTTGGGTCCTCTTTTGTTTTGTATATTTATCAATGATATTGATGAAGGTATATCAGGCTTAGTGTCGAAGTTTGCAGATGATACAAAGGTTAGCAGAAAATGAAAAAGACCTGGGAGTAATTGTGCAGTCAGATATGAAGTTTTCTGAGCAATGCAGACAGGCTGCCAGGGCAGGTCACGGTGTTTTGTCAATTTTATATATAGGAATTTTGCTAGCAGGAAAAAGGAGATGATTGTCCCTCTGTATAAGGCAATGGTCAGGCCACGCCTTGAGTACTGCATACAGTTCTGGAGGCCTCATTTTAGGAAGGATGTAGATTTGCTTGAGCGTTGTTTGGTTTTTAGGAGCATTAGCAACTAAGGCCATATTGCGCCGGGATATGTGGTGGTCATTCCCTGGCCTTTCCGCATCCTCCATATTTGGTGGTGACGAGCTCGAAACCCGGTCTAATCAAGAAGCGTGTGCTATGCACTGCTGCTCCTTCCCACCTGGCTACGGAGTCGCCTGCTTGAGCGTGTACAGAGAAGGGCATCAAGATTGGTGAGGGGAATGAAGGGATTCTCTCACCAAGAGAGGCTTAAGTTCTGCAAACTGCAGTGGCTGGAGACTAGGCACCTGCGTGGTGATCTGATTGAGGTGTATAAGGCCTTGAATGGGTTGAGCACGCTGAATTCTCATGGGTTCCTTCCACTTGTTCAGATTACGAACCTAAGGGGGCATAAATTCAAATTAAGAAAAGATAGAGGTAGAATAGATGTGCGGAAATTTGCCTTTAGCCAGTGGGTGGTTAATTGCTGGAACAAACTTCCATCTGTTGTTGTGGAAGTTGATAGGTTAAATAAATTTAAGGAGGAAATTTTGCAAAAGGAAATTGGGTGAATGGTGTGATTTTTTTTTTTTTTTTTGGCTGATGCTGCATAAGCTCATACACTTGCTTTCTTGCATCACATGCCACTACTACTACTACTACTACAACAAAGGAACTGGATGGAAAAAATAAATCTGATACATATACTTGGATTCAGGAAAGCTTTTTATACTGTTGCACATAAAAGACTGCTGTACAAATTGGAGCAATGTGGCATTAAAGACAAGTTGCTGTTACGGATAAAGGGATGGTTGGAGTGAGGAAAGACTGAGTGGTAATCAATGGACAATTGTCACTGTGGGCTAATGTTATTAGTGGAGTCCCCACAGGGTTCGGTGTCAGGCCCATTGTTGTATTCTATATTTATCAATGACATTGATGAAGGCATATGTGAGGTTCTATGTCCAAGTTTGCAGATGATATAAAGGTTGGCAATGTGGTTAATGATAATAATGACAGTACACTACTGCAACAGGATCTAGTAAAGTTAGGCAGATGGGCTGAGAAACCGTAGTTTAACATCGACAAATGCAAAGTAGTGCATTATTGGTAGCAGTAACCCCATAGTAACATACCTACTGTGTGGTACTACTACACACAGGTTAGTGCAAAATGAAAAATACCTAGGGGTAATTGAGCAGTCAGATATGAAATTCTCTAAGCAGTGCAGACAGTCTGCCAGGACAGCTCATGGGGTTTTGTCAGTGATATACAGGAATTTTGATATCAGGAATAAGGAGGTGATTATCCCATTGTATATGGCAAATGGTCAGGTTACACCTTGAGTACTACAATAAGAGGTCTGGAGGCCTCATTTTATGAAGGATGTGGGGATGCTGAAAGAAGTACAGAAAAGGGCTATGAGAGTGGTGAGAGGAACAAAGGGGTGCTCTTAACAAGAAAGGCTTCAGTTCTGCAAATTGTAGCATCTGGAGACTAGGCACTCGCGAAGTGATTTTTTTTTTTTATGTAAACCCCCAAACACGAGAGATATTAGAACCTATAGTACTTAGTACCATGCTTGGATTGGAGGTTGAGAAGAAGAAAGAAGATATTTGTTGACATTGGACTTGAACTTCTGTAGACTGTAATCTTCACAAAATACATATGAAGGAAGGTTGTTCCAGAAAACAGCAGTTGAATGAATAAATGAGGAAGATGAAAAGTTGGTTCTGTGAGTTTGAAGTTGGACAGTAAATGGATGTTGGCTAGTGGCGGCATGTGTTCGGACTGTTTTGAAAGAGAGAGCGGGAATTTTAGAAGCCAATCCAGAAGAACAGTGCCCATGGAAATATCTGTAGAAGAGGCATGCAGCAGAAACAGAACGTCTATGAGACAGTGAGTGGAGAGACTTTGTTAGAGATGAATCATTAATTAACCTAACTGCCCTCGTCTGAACGGAATCAAGAAGCCTGAGAGAGGTTATGGGGGCGCCACCCCAGATGTGGGAACAATATTCCATAGTAGGACAGATTTGCGATTTGTACAGAGTGAACAGCTATTTGGAAGAAAAGTAACGGCGTTTCTAAGTAACGTAAGTTTTTTAGATGCAGAGGAGGCAATATTTGTAATGTGCTTGTGCCAAGAGAGATTAGAAGTTAGGGTAAACCCCAAAAGAGATATATCATTTTGCCTAGAAATCGGAGTGTCACTAAAGATAAGCATAGGAGCAGAAGAATCCTTTTTGTGAGCCATAAGACAAGACTGCGTTTTAGAAGGGTTTAAATCAACTAAGTTTCTTTGCCCCACTGGAGAATTACCTGAAGATCTGCATTTAAGGAATTGGTAGCAGATTTTCGAGAAGTTGAAGCTGATTGAGCTGGGCAAGGTTTCTCAAAATGGAAAGTGGAACGCAATGTGCTATCATCGGCAAAACTATGGATAGGATTTCCAGTCAACAGAAGAAGGTCATTAATATACAAGAGGAAAAGAACTGAACCTTGGGCATTAGTGGAGAAGTTAGAAGACAGAGAGCCATCTACCATCACTCTCAGTGAGCGATCAGAGAGAAAATGAATAACCAATTACAAAACACAGTTGGTAAACCATAAGATGGAAGCTTGTTTAGAAGACCTTTATGCCAAACATGATAAAAAGCCTTTGAGATGTCAAGAGCAACTGCTTGTTTTACCAAACTTTTCCATTGAATTAATCCATGAATGGGTAATATAAGCCAGAATATCACCAGTGGATCGACACTGATGGAATCCGTACTGGTGATCGATGATCAGACGGAAGGTTTCTAGGTAGTTTAAGAGTTGGCGGTTAATTGATTTCTCCATTACTTTAGAAAGAGTAGAAGTAATTGCAATGGGACTATAATTGGATGGGAGGGTTTTGTCACCCTTTTTAGGAACTGGCTGGATATGAGCAAATTTCCAAACAGAAGGAAAAACACCTTTGGAATAAGAAAGTGAAAAAAGGTGGCAAAGTTCAGGAGCACAGATTTTGAGAACAAGTGGAGAAATACCATCGGGACCTGGAGATTTTTAGCATCAAGATTTGTCGAAATACTTCTGACATCCTTTTGACGGAAGACCACAGGAGGCATTGAATGGAGCGTGTTGGGAATGGTGGGAGGTATTTTACCAAGATCATTAATACACGAGTTGGAGGAAAAATGGGATGCTAGCAAGTCAGCTTTATCCTTGGCTGAAGTGACAACAGAACCATCTAGTTTGGACAGAGGTGGGAGCAGAGATGGGCAAAAGTTGCGGCCAATAGCTTTGGCAAGAGACCAGAATGCTCGGCTACAATTAGGGCAAGAAGCAAGTTTTCTACTCTTAGCCTGTTCAAACTCTAGTTTCGACTGATTAATAACTGCTTTTCAATTGTTTCGAGCTTTGATGTAGGCAGAAAATGAAACTGAAGAATTAGAAACAAGCCAATTACGATATCTTCTCTTGAACCGCCTTAGCACATTTATTGGAAAACCAAGGTTTAGAAAAAAGGATGAGATTTTAAAGTGGAGTGTGGGATAAAGGATTCCATTCCTGCAAGAATAATTTCACTGACACGATTTGAGCAAACGTTGACATCAGAAGTTTTGAAACAGTAATCCAACCAAGGAAAAGAAATCTTGCAGGTCCATTTTGCATCCCATTTTGCATTCTTATAATGCCAAACAATACGACGTTGGGAACAGTCATGAGATAGAGGCTCCACTGGAGAAGAGAAATTTTGTGAGAAAAAGGTCAGGCGCGTTGACTGTATGGTTAGGATTGTCTTGTATTCTTGTAGGTAAATGAACAATCTGTGCAAGGTCATTAGTAATTGCAAAACCCTCAGCATCTCGACCAGCTGGGTCATTTTGACTAGAAAACGGAAGCCAGCTGGAGTTGTAAACGTTAAAATTACCAAGGAAAATTACCTCACTGTTAGGAAAGTTGGACTGGAGCAAGTCAAGTTGCAAAGAGAGGAAGTCAAAGAGCTTCAAGTAATTAGTGGAGTTGGGAGAACAGTAGAGACAACAGATGAATTTGACATAATGAGGTAGAAAGATTTTAAGCCAGAGAAGATCAAAAAGAGGAGATTCCAAATTACCAAGTCTCTGACAGGGAATATCGGAACGGACATATGCACAAGTACCACCTTTGAGGTAAAAGGAATCATACAGCAAATAATTTGGGCAACTGAGATGAGCAGTAGTTGAATCAACTGATAACTGAGATTCTGTCAGAAAAAGTACATGGCGTTTTTGCAGACTGCAAGTGGAAATGGCCATCGTTGAGATTGGAATTCAGACCATGTATATTTGTGAAATGAATTAGGAAGTGTTTGGGAGGTTTAGATCTTTTCGCAGATAAGCTTACTCCATTAGTTTGACAATTCATGGTGTATTCAATAGTAAGAAAGTCGGTGGGACATGCTGTATGAAGTAATGAAATTTTTGGATACGGCATACATGTGGTAAGAATATACCCAGATTCTTGACATAATGTGGCCTCGACAATGTCCTCCGCATACACACTACTTGGACTCCCTCCAGTCACTATCTGGCAAAGTAGAGGTAGCAAGATTATACACTAGCTGATCCGGAAGCCTCCTAGAGGGTTACCAATAGGTTCGGTCCGGTGTACTAACTAGCGGCCAGCCTGTGAACACCGTTTTAGAGCTGTACCCTCGAAATGTAAGGAAGATTGGATCTCGCCACAATGTTCGTCATAACTTCAAAAGTCATCAATCATACTGCATGATGGAAGAGAAATTGGAAGGGTTGCCGGAACTTAGCTCTGGCAACTAAACATAGGTTCCACCACTTCAAGCCTGCAATAAGCAAAGTGGTGGTATTGCACCAGTTGATGAGTCATCTACTACCTAGTACTGCCTGGTAACACAGAGGGACGGCATTCCTCCATGTGGTGTGGGTGCCACACCTCGACCCCTGCTTATGTTCGTTCACACCTGGGTGGTCACTCACCATGTGTTTGAGCATGGAGGTTATACCCAGGATTACTAACAGTCCCACCATTGTGAAGGTTGAGGTATTTAAGGCTTTGAATGAATTAAGCAAAGTCATGGGATTCTTCCTCTTGCTTAGATCACACAAACACATGAGGTGGCACAAATTCAAATTGAGGAAGGATGGTTGCAGTAGATGTGCAGAAATTTGTCTTTGGCCAGAAGGTGGTTGATTGCTGAATCTGTTGTTGTGGAAGTCGATTACTTATATAAATAAATTCAAAGACCTAGAGAAATTAGTGGAGGGAATGAATATGTGAAATTGTTTTTTTTTTTTTTTTTTTGGCTGATGCTGTATAAGTTTACTTTCTTGAATCATTTGCCACTGCTAATGCTATTATTTTCCTTTACTTACTACTACTACTTACTGTTATTCCTAACAAGGTTTAATCAACAGTAGATTAATTAATAAGTCTGTAAACCACTATATCTTAGATTTTTAACTTACATAAAATGTTTTTTTTTTTTAATGGTGATCCACAACATGAAAGGCACTTGTGATCAGACAATTTTCCGTATATTTTTTAGGAATAAAACCTTTTCAAAAGCAGGAAAAAAAAAAAAAAAAAAAAAAGATAATTTCAAAGTCACTAATCACATATAGCATGTCTCTCTAGTTACATTTGTGGGAACAATATATAATTTGGTTGACTGTTATATAAGACAAAGTGTTATTAAGAGGTGTCAAAAGTGCCACCTTGTGCAAAAATGTACGAGCCTGACAACACATTTTGACAAAGCAAAAAGCAAGTCCCCCAGAGCACTGGCTGGAAATTAATTCGCTGATGTAGTCCTTTAGGTCTTCAAACTCAGTGTGGATTGTTCACAAAATGAGTGCTCTTTAAGATATCCCCATATAAAAATAATCAAGAGAGATAAGGTTTGGTGATCTTCGTGGCCACAGATCCTAGATTATATGATCTTCAAATGCAGATTTCACTGTGTCTGCAGTGCTTCTACACACGTGCCAACTTGTTGGAAATACTCCTTCTGACATTCCACATCATCTGACATTACACCAACTGAAGAATACCCATTAATCACAACTCTCTGCCTTCTGCTCTGCAGCCACCCAGCAATCAATCTTAGAATCTTACCAGTAATCCCAACCTGTTCAAGCCTATACAGTAGCCTCTCATGAGGGACCAAGTCAAATGCTTTGCTAAAATCAAAATAAACTATGAAATTATTTTCTAAATCCAACTCATGAGCAACAGTGCCAAATAGCCTACTCAGTTAGTTAAGCATGATTTACCCTTAACAAAGCCATGCTATATCTATCTAAATGTCCTTGGATTGCACTCTTAATCACTGCCTATAAGATTGAATACTATTAACTATCACTGAATTCTTCACAATTGGGATGTAAAGGAGCATCATACAGCCTTTTTCAGGTAAGTTTATTTTCTTCAAGTGTTTCTTGAATAATGTAGAGTCCATCGATGTTGATTTTTGTAAGTAATAGCAAACTAGCTAAAATTACAATTCATATTTTTTCAAAAACTCTAGGATTAGTTGATTTACTTATAAAAAGTGGCAATTGAGTTTCTTGTTAACTCTCATTGGATTTTTTGTATGCTGTTGCAGCAAGCTGAGTTTTTTTGGAATCATTATAATCTTATAATTTAGACTTGTTTCATCCACATGGTAGCATTGTTATCCAATTAACTTTTCTATGTTAATAAATGCCATTTTTTTTTTTTTTTTTATGTAAACCCCAAACACGAGAGGTATTAGAAGCTATAGTACTTAGTACCGTGCTTGGGTTGGAGATTGAGAAGACAAAAGAAGATATTTGTTGACATTGGATTTGAACTTCTTTAGACTGTAATTTTCAGGAAATACATATGAAGGAAGGTTGTTCCAGAAAACGGCAGTTGAATGAATAAACGAGGAAGATGAAAAGTTTGTTCTGTCAGTTTGAAGTTGGACAGTAAATGGATGTTGGATGGTGGCGGCACGTGTTCGGATTGTTTTGAAAGAGAGAGCGAGAATTATAGAAGCCATTTCAGAAGAACGGTGCCAATGGAAGTATCTGTAGAAGAGGCATGCAGCAGAAACAGTACGTCTATGAGACAGCGAGTGGAGAGACTTTGTTAGAAATGAATCATTAATTAACCTAACTGCCCTCTTCTGAATGGAATCAAGAAGCCTGAGAGAGGTTTTGGAGACACCACCCCAGTTGTGGGAACAATATTCCATGGCAGGGCGGATTTGCGATTTATACAGAGTGAGCAACTGTTTGGAAGAAAAGAAACGCTGAGAGTGAAAGAAAAACCAAGTTTTTTAGATGCAGAGGAAGCAATATTTGTAATGTGCTTGTGCCAAGAAAGATTAGAAGTCAGGGTAATCCCCAAAAGAGATATATCATTTTGCCAAGAAATCGGAGTGTCACTAAAGATAAGCATAGGAGCAGAAGAATCCTTTTTGTGAGATATAAGACAAGATTGAGTTTTAGAAGGGTTGAAATCAACTAAGTTGTCCTTGCACCACTGGAGAATTACCTGAAGATCGGCATTTAAGGAATTGGTAGCAGATTTTCGAGAAGTTGAAGCTGATTGAGCAGGACAAGGTTTCTCAAAATGGAAAGTGGAATGCAATGTGCTATCATCGGCAAAACTATGGATAAGATTTCCAGTCAATGGAAGAAGGTCATTAATATACAAGAGGAAAAGAGTGGGGGAAAGAACTAAACCTTGGGGGACATTGGCATTAGTGGAGAAGTTAGAAGACAGAGAGCCATCTACCATCACCCTCAGTGAGCAATCAGGGAGAAAACTAGATAACCAATTACTAAAAACAGTTGGCAAACCATAAGATGGAAGCTTGTTTAGAAGACTTTTATGCCAAACACGATCGAAAGCCTTTGAGATGTCAAGAGTAACTACTTGTATTTCACCGAACCTTTCCATTGAATTAGTCCATAAATGGGTAACATAAGCCAGAATATCACCAGTGGATCGACACTGATGGAATCCATACTGGCTATCGTTGATTAGACGGAAGGTTTCTAGGTAGTTTAAGAGTTGGCAGTTAATTGATTTCTCGATTACTTTAGAATGAGTAGAAGTAATTGCAATGGGACGATAATTGGATGAGAGGGATTTGTCACACTTTTTAGGAACTGGCTGGATATGAGCAAATTTCCAAACAGAAGGAAAAACACCTTTGGAATAAGAAAGTGAAAAAAGGCGGCAAAGAATAGGAGAAAGTTCAGGAGCACAGGTTTTGAGAACAAGTGGAGAAATACAGTCAGGACCTGGAGCTTTCTTAGCATGAAGATTTGTCAAAATCCTTCTGACATCCTTTTGACACAGGAGGCATTGAATGGTGCGTGTTGGGAATGGTGGGAGGTGTTTTACCAAGATCATTAATACACGAGTTGGAAGAAAAATGGGATGCTAGCAGGTCAGCTTTATCCTTGGCTATAGTGACAGCAGAACCATCTGGTTTGGACAGAGGTGGGAGCAGAGATTGGCAAAAGTTGTGGCCAATAGCTTTGGCAAGAGACCAGAATGCTCGGCTACCATTAGGGCAAGAAGCAAGTTTTCTACTCTTAGCCTGTTCTTAGCCTTAAATCTTCTGTAAATTTTTGAGCAGCTGGCTGATCAGCAGTTAATACTCAATAAATGAATACCATTTTTTCTGATGTCCAAGAATCTGTCACTTGCTGTAAAACATTTTGCCCCATCAATATTCTGATGCAAGGCCAGGGAATTTTCTTTGATGCTGCTGACTGGAGTTCCATGTTGTTTTTTGCATAAACACCATAGTCATACTGCATTGTCTACTAACTCTAATTTAATGATCTACATGTATAACAAACTGAGTACAAAATGCTGCATTTTTTATGATCCCCCACTCATTTACTGTTGATTCATTCACACCTACTGCAACAGGTAGTTTTTTTAAGATGGACCTTTATAAGTCTTTCCAGAGGATCCAGCTTAGTTTTCATAGAAATTTGCAAAACATTTAATTAAATTACAATAACAGCAATTTTACTAGTGTAAACACAGTTTGGAACAAACATACAGCTGATTACTACACCCACAACAGGTGAGTGTAGTTCCCTACACTAGCCACAGGCAAACTGAAATATGCTGTAGACACTGCAATGGCATCAGCCAGTATGTTTAAAGCGGGACGGAAGAGCATTAATCCAATGCATTGGTTGTTGTTGTTGTTTTGGGTTTTTTGGCACAAGGGCCTCCTGGGCCATATTGTGCCTTTTCATTATTAACTTATGACTGAGTTATTAATATAATTGTTGTCAGAGGCCATTATATACATTTATGCTCTTCAAATATCTAAACAGTGCTTCAAAATTAGCATTATTTCCAAGTATGTGTATTGAATTTAAAGGTTCCAGCAGATTGGATGCAGAATAAAAACTGGATTTCCGGTTACTTGAATAATTAAGGCATTCTATTAGAATATGTTTGATTGTTAGCTGAGTCTGATAAAATGGACATTGAGGTGGGCTTTCTCCCATAAGCAAGAACAAATGAGTTGTATATGAGTGTCCAATACGGAGTCTTGCCAAAATCACTTCTTCACGTCTGCTTTTCCTGAAACTAGAAGTCCACAACTGAGGTTCTTTTTTAATCTGAAACAGTTTATTATTCACTTGTGTTTGCCACAGATTAGTCCATTGAAGCCTACATGCTGTTTTAACAGTGGATTTATAATCAATGTGTGGGACTTTCAGATGATAGAAAGACCCATTGGTAGGATGTTTAGCAGCACGATCTGCACTTTCATTACCTGGGATGCCGACGTGCCCAGGGATCCAGCAGAAGGTAACCAACTGCTTGAATGTTTGATATTGGTATAATTGAGACTGTATCTGTTTCAAAATGGGATGTTGGGAAAAAGTAGTAGATTGAATGGCAGTGACGGCACTTAAGGAGTCTGTGTATATAAGAGCTTTTTTGATTTGCTGTTTGGTTATATTATCTAGAGCTAGTTTTATTGCATACAGTTCTGCAGTATAGATAATGCATTCTGTAGGAAGAGACACAGCTATTGAAAAAGCAGAAGAAATTGCTGCAGCACCTACAGCTTCATCTGTTTTGGAGCCATCTGTATATATATGAAATTTCTCTACGTTTTCTAAGGCGTGGGCTTTATGCAGCTGCTGGAAGTTGTTTGGCAGGGAGCCTTTTCTCCATCTCAGAAAGAAATTATCACAGAGATGTGAGTAATGAGACCAGGGATGTTCAGGAGGAGCTACGGCTTCAAGGATATGCTGGAAGTTAATATTACAACTGAGCATCAGTTCTTGCAATCTAATACCGGCAGGGCGGTTTTCATTAGGTTTATTACGATATAGCATTTCATACTGAGGGTCAAACAGGTATTCCCAGCAAGGATGAGATGGAATACTTTTTATTTTTGCAGCATAGCTACATAGTAAGGATTTTCGTCTAAGGTATAATGGCAGTTCATTTGCGTCAATATACAGGCTGTGGACTGGAGACGTTCTGAAGGCTGCTGTGGCTATCCTTAGGGCACTATGTTGAACAGTATTCAGACGTAACAAGGAATTGTTTCTTGCAGAGTCATAGACAGGTGACCCATAATCTAAGCGGGACCGGATAAAACTTTTATAAAGATGTGTGAGGGAGTGTCTATCAGCACCCCAGGAGTTAGATGACACAGCTCTTAAGATGTTTAATTTCTTTTGACAGGCCATTCTAAGGTAGGCTATGTGATTTTGGAAAAGTTAAGTTTACTGTCTAGATATAAACCCAATAAACGAAAATTGTTAGTAAGAGGAATCAGATTGTTCTTTAAATATATTTCAGGATCTGGATGTAATTTTCGTATTTTACAGAAATGAATTGCAGTTGATTTATTTTCTGCTAATGAATAGCCATTCCATTGCGCCCACAATTCTATTCTGGCTATGGACAGTTGAAGTTGCCTTTCAATGGAAATCATGGTTTGTGACTGACAAGAGATAATCAGGTCATCGGCACACATGCATGATTCAACTGTTTTTGGTATGTCTTGTATTATACTTGTAATTCTTATTGTGAATAGTGTTGCACTCAGGATGGAACCCTGCAGTACACCCTCCTCTTGTTCAAATGATTTGGACATACTGTTCCTATATATCTGACCTGAAACGTTCTATAGTGTAAGAAGTTTTGTATAAATTGGGGCAATGTCCCCTCAGATCAAAGGAACGAAGATCCTGAAGGATACCATATTGCCAAGTGGTATCAAAGGCTTTCTCAATATCGAGATCGACTATAACCAAATGTTGTCTCCTGATGAAAGCATTGCAGATGTTTGCTTCTGCTTTTATCATCATATCTAGGGTTGAGTGGTTTTTCCGAAAACCATACTGATTTCAGTTTAGCAGATTGTTCGTTTCCAGAAGCCACGTTAGCCGCCTGTGCACCATTTTTTCTAAGACTTTGCCTAAACAGCTAGTCAGCGATATTGGTCTGTAATTATTCGGTATGGTATGATCCTTTCCTGGCTTCAGAAAGGTCAGTACAATTGAGTGACGCCATGAGTGCAGATAAGTATTTTCTAAATATATTCGATTGTAGAATTTCAATAGGGAACTTATTGCTTTATTATTTAACTTTTTTAACATTATATAGCATACTCCATCCGGGCCGGCAGCAGTACTTGATGTTTTGTTTAAAGCCTCAAAAAGTTCCTTTAACGTGAATGGCTGATTGTACAGTTGAGATGCCTTAGTATAAAAAGTTATTTTATGTTGTCCTGCAGATGCTTTAATTTTTTGTAAGGTTTTGCTGTATGTGGACACTGCTGATATACTGGCAAAAGACTCAGCTACTGCGTTTGCTATTTCTGTTGGAGCGGACAATTCCTGCCCTTTCCAGTTCAGGATTGAGGCTGGAGACTGCACAAATTTGCCGTTGTGCTTGAATTTCCTTCCAGATGAGTCTGCTGTCCGTGTCCTTGTTTATGGTGGAAGCAAAACTTATCCAGGCATTGGTTATGATCTTTGCTTTTCTTCTTGTTTGGCGGAATTTGGCCTTGAGTCTTTTAAAGTTAATAAAATTTGTAGGGAATTTTCTAAACAGATTCCAAACTCGATTTTTTGTCTCTTTAGCACGTGTGCATTCCTGATTCCACCAGTAATGACTCTGCATTTTCCAGGTAAAGATTTAGGTATTGCAGAATTTGCAGCTTGTAATATTTGATTTGTTATATGATCGGTGACACTATCTATGGACTGAGACTGGACTATTTCATCATCAAACTGGATTAGGGAGGAATATTTATGCCAGTTTGCCTTACGGAATTTCCAAGTGGATCGGTGCAATGGAGACAAGTTTACTTGTGTTTGAATATTGCAAAGAATCGGAAGGTGATCACTGTTTAGCGGGTTATCGAGGACTGACCACCCCATATTGGCATAAATGGAGGGAAAGCAGATTGAAAGGTCTATTGCAGTCATGGATCCTGTAGAAAAATGGACATAGGTGGGTGCACCAGTGTTTAACAGAGTAAGGTTATGAGCATCAAGTAGCAATTCTATTATTTTACCCCTTTTGTCAATTTTTGGAGATCCCCATAGAGGATGATGAGCATTAAAGTCTCCTAGTAAGCAGAAAGGAGATGGCAGCTGATCTACTAGCTTTTCTAAATCATCTGAGGAGAAAGCAAAATTAGGAGGGAGATATATAGAAGCTATTGTAATGTTGATACCAATTTCAAAGCGCACTGCAACTACTTCAAAAGGAGTCTGAAGGGAAACATGTTTGGATGGAATGTTATTTCTGACAAGAATAGCCACCACTCCATGAGCTGGCGTATGAATACTCCTATCTCATCTAAAGATGGTATAATTTTTGACGGAAGGACACACTCGTGAATTTAGAAGAGTTTCCTGTAAGGCTATGCCAGCTGGTTCATACCGATCAATTAGATCCTGCAAATTGTCCTTTACATTCCGAAATCCTCTGCAATTGCACTGAAGGATTTTTTCCATTATGTGGTTTTTTTGTGTTGTTTTCGACTCTTGACTGTTTTTTTTAGTTGCAGCTTGCTTGTATCGATCAATTTTTGCTTTGTCTTTCCTAGGAAAGATGGGTCGGGTCACATCCATCTCATCGGTTGCATGTAATTCTAAAAAGGTATCTTCTGAATCATGATGTTCGTCGATGTCCATTCCGGTGGTGGATGTTTGCAGTTTCGTGATTTCTTTTACTTTTGGTTTTATTGCTGAGGAAACATCCGTTGGTATGGTGATTGGGGTATTACTTGACTGCTCACTTGTTTTTTGTGTAGGACACTGTTTTCCACTAGAAAGAAATGAACGTGCCCAGTTCACAATTGATACATTCGGAGGAATCGATACTTCAGTTTGGATCCCTACAGACTGTGAAGGTTGAGCTGCTGTGGCATATGTTCGCTTTGTCTCTGTTTTGATTATCTGTCTTCTAGCCTCTGAGTATGTCACTTTGTTCTCTACTTTATATTTTTGAATTTGTTTTCCTTGCTTCCATAATTCACATGTTTTTGAGAAAGCTGGGTGGTTACCCTCACAATTTGGGCAATGCTGAGTGGTAGTGGCACAATCAGATTGGTTATGATCTTTTGACCAGCAGTTGGGACATACTGCCTCACCTCGACATGCAGTCTGGGAGTGTCCATATTTTTGGCATTTGTAGCACCTGATGGGATTCGGAATGTATGGATGGACAGGCAATGCAGGTAGCCTGCTTTCACTGATGTTGGTAAGTTAGAAGTGCTAAAGGTCAGAATTATGCTCCTTGTTGGAATGAGTGTACCGTCTTTTCGGGTCATGATTCTCCTTGCTTGGATGACTTTTTGATCGTGTAATTCTTGGACAATTTCCTCTTCTGATACAAGTAATAAGTCCCGTTCTGTTATTACTCCCTTAGAGGAGTTATAAAATGGCATGGGGAGTAGCTTTTATTTGGTGTCCTCCAAATGTTGTGAGCTTTAATAGTTTCACAGAATGTTGAGTAGTTTCTATTAGAAGATCACCTGATTGAAGTCGCCTTACTGATTTAGGTGAACCAGCAGCAGACTTAATGCATTTCTGCACTAGAAAAGGTGATAATTTGCTAAGAGGCTGATCTGATAGAGAGTGCAAGATGAGGAAGGCTGGTATCTCCTCTTTAGGTGTTGTTTTCAATCTCTTTGGTTGAGAATAGTCATTTTCATTGTCATTTGCTAGTCTTGAGCTCGATGGCTCTAAAGGTGGAAATGAATTGTTTTCCATCTTTGCTCCTTTCAGCCCTGGGTGAGTGGATTTCTTCTCGCAGGTTACCGGCCCCGCCACGGGGAGGCAGGAGCAGTGCTGCTAGAGTGACCAAGCGGTATAAGGGTTAATACGTTAGTTTAAAGAGAAAAAAAAAAGAAAGGTGGATTTCCTTTCTTAAAACTTGCTTACAATTCGTAAGACTAAGTTATTAATTAAAGAGAATGTAAAAAACTTTTTAAACTAAAGAAGAACTGTGGCTCTGAGTAAACGCTCTATGAATCACTCTGAAAATCGCTTGATCACTATAATGCTTGGCACCCGGGGCCTCAATGCATTGGTTAAGAAGGCATTTACTGTATATGAAATTCTCAGGATTAACATTCTCTTTTCATATAAGATTAATGTTTCATTTATTTCTTAGAAGATGGCTATCACTGACAGCTATACAAATTTAATCAGATGATGCAGCCTTTATTTATGTTACACTTATCCATCCCAATAGACAATCATTTATAAAATGGATATCCATTTTATAAATGATTTTATAAATAATTTATGGATATCCATCCATAATCATTTATAAAATGATTTCAGGCTTAATCATACTAATATTCAGCTAAAGAAATAAATGCTAACTCCATAAGAATTCGGTCAAAATTTTAAGCTTACTGAGCTCTAAATAAGGAATATTCTCTTTATCCAATATTCAATTTATTAGATAAAAAATTTGTTTAATTAAATATTATATGATCTTTATAAATCATAATGCAGGATATGAATTTTTAAACAATACATACTAACTCTGCACTGAAAACAAATGTTAATTAAACTGAATAAGCATAAATACTTAGCTGAAAAGCACTTTCAATTCAGTTTAATAAAAGTATTTATTTTCAATGCATAGCTAGCATGAATCATTTAACAAATTTGTTTATGCACTTCTGAACCCATTTTGGCAATCTAGCTAAAGTCAAAAAATTTGAAAACTCAGACCTGGGCAAATTTGTTTAGAAACTTATCAGTTGTCAACTTCTCATTCTCGTGAAAATTTTTTAAATTATCAAAATTATTTTGATAACTTGAAATTCGTAAAATTATTACTTTTTTAATTTGAAAATTCAAACAAAAAAAAAAAAAATTTTGTCAAAAAATAAAAAGAAACCAAGTATACTTACGGCAAAGCAAATTTTTCCTAAAATATCTTCAGGAATAGTTCTTCCTGCATTATATACTTTTGGATAGAACTTATCAAGAGAGGTATCCATTACCTCCATACATATCCAAACATCTCCCTGGGAAAATTTAAAATAAATAATAAAAATTCTTAAAATATTTAAACCATATTTGTATTTTGAGGCATAAAAATTAGTGCATAATATTCAAAAAAATCACACACACACACACACACACACACACACACACACACACACACACACACACACACACACACACACACACACACACACACACACAGTAATAAAGCTAGAGATAAAGTGCAAACAGATGGAATTGTAAAGAACACAAGGTGCCAAAACTAGTAAGGAAAAGGGCAATAGGAAATAGATGTGACAGAGTGCTGACTCAGCATGTTATTAGAAGGGACTGTACTCATAATATATAAAAAAGATTTTGATAGTGTGAGGTGTGCAAAAGACTGAACCACCTGTAAGCATTGCTAAGAAAAGAAAAAGCAGAAGATAGCTAAAACTTAAAATAGTATATAATATAGATAAAATGAGTAGAAGCGACAAATATGGAGGTATATGTAAATTTTGTGGGAATCACCCCAATGTATATACTACGTGAGGTATATAGTATGTTAATAATCATTAATATACGGAATAGCGTATATATATTGCAGTGGCAATATATACAGTCCATATGTAATATATGTACCATATCATTTTGTTAAATGTATGGATTAGTTTATGGGGAAAATTATTGTAAAAGACATACCTAGATAAATCTATGGAGAACTCATGGGTGAAGCATGTTACACATACATGAAGGATAGTATTCAAAAATTTACCTTATCGCTTTATACCTACAATACACTCAAATTGCAGTTACACAGCAATGATTTTGTATGTTATCCTTTGTGTACATTTAACATACTTCACACACGTGTTCTCCATAGATTTATCGAGGTATGTCTTTTAAGATAATCTTCCCCATAAACTAATACATATACAGTCCATTCCGGTTATTTGAAACACATCGGTACTAGTGCATTTTGGCCCGATTAAGCGGCTGCCCCAATTATCCGAAGTTTCACGTAAATAGTTAAAAATAAAATGCCCCCCCCCCTTTACAATTGGTTCACTGTACAATCAAATCACGTTACGACGAACTCAACATAGTAAAGTACCGTTCACTATACGATGTGCAGTAAGTGCCGGTCATTGTGATCACGTTTGTGAATTGAATTTTAATTCTATTAAACAGTGATTCTAATTAGCAAAAATAGGAGGAATATTATCCATAGGCTATAAAAGCAAAGATATATTAAGCACAAATTTACCCTTTATTACCTTACCAATTAAAAAATTAAATGATACATGAAAATCGGAAGAATCTACTTTATAATCGGAATAATTAATACGTACTGTAATATGTACATACGAACTAGTTGACATTTCTGTTCACTGACATTTGTGGGTGGTAGTTAAAATTTAAAACAGTAAAAAGATAAGCAATCAATAACAAAGAACACGGCACACACAAATTGCAAGTAACACAATACGCGCAAGTGAGAACTGAGTAACGAGTTACAAAGCTTTAAAAATAGGAATGAAGAGAAGATCTGAAAATTAATTTTTTTATATGATTGACGATTTCATGGAAGTGTAAACACATTTCACAATAATAACCCACAGAATTCCAGCTGTCAGTATTATCGCAAATTCAGTAAGATCGAGTTTACTGTCCGTTTATGATAGATTTCACTAACAGAAGAGCCCAATAAACAGGTGACTGCTAATTGTTTTTGTTTTATGGTTGTGACCTCCAGAATTTCGACCGAACCACGTAGTACCGTCGGAGACAATCATAAGGTAATCTCCAGCGCTGCGGTCTCCTGCCCCGATTAAGCGAAGTAAACCTTGGCTATTTTCTCGATTGGTTTCTGTTTTTTTAAGATTTGCCCCAATTAACCGGTGGCCCAAATAACCGGAATCCACTGTATTTAACAAAATACACAGTGTATATACATATTATTATTAGCCATATGGTGCTAGGAAGCCTGAGGCTTATGCTGCACCAGCCAAAAAAAAAAAAAAATTCCCAAATTACCCTGAGAGATAGAGAAGTAGAAAGGACTCATTAAGAAAGAGAAGAATGATGATATCCAGCTCAGGACCATGGGTTTGCCAAGCCCATACTCACCAGATGTGAGCTCCTGGAGTAATACATATACAGTAAACCCCCGCTTATTTGCGGGGGTTATGTTCCTGAGAAATGCCGCGAACACCGAAAACGCGAACACTGAATTATGGCTCCCATAGTAATAAAGGGGTTCCGTTCCAAAGTATGAAATATATAAGAAAAACTAGTCTAAAATTTTGTCTATGTACGTATTATATGTACCTTCATAATATGACTATGTACATAGACAGTACATAGTGAAATGCAAGCATATGACATCGAAATGAAAATAAGAAACAATTTAATATTAAATGTAATATTTATTAGAAATTTCAAACAAATCTTTCAAACCAGCGCCTTTGCTAGCTAAAAAACTTATCCCGCCAGTGCTATCACCAGTTTCGCTAAAGTGTTGATAAAGGAGTTTTGCCTTTTCATGAATGATGAGTGAACTTAACGGAATTTTATTTTGAGTTCGGTCTTCTATCCACAGATTTAAAGATTTTTCCATTTTTTTATAATTTAACATCACGAGTTACAGAGCAAATTTTTGAAGCAATTAGCATGTTTTCACGGACATTACGGCAGATTTTTTCTTCCGATTTTTTGATTGATCGTACCGTTGACTCCTTGATTTTATAATGTTTTGCCACTGAGGAGACACTTTCACCATTAGAAATTTTGTCTAATAACTCAATTTTATTCGCTAATGTCATCACCTTCTTTATTATTTTCACATTTCCCTTGTTATTGGTAGCCATATTTTTGTACGGGTTAGAAAGAACCTGTCCACAGTAAAGTCTGGGGAAATTCAAAGGTCATCTGGATAGTACTTTCGGGTAAGGGAAGCACATAGGATGATAGGTTTAATTTCTTTTTTATTTATTTTTTATTTTATTAATTATTATTATTTAGTTATTTATTTTTATTTTTTTGTTTTTATCATTGTTTTGTTCGGATTTATATTTTTTTTTTTAATTTTTTTTTGGCTGGTGCAGCATAAGCCATAGGCTTTCTTGCACCATGCGGCCGTTACTAATACTAATACTAATACTAAGTCACTTTCTTCCGTTAACACATTCGAAAAAGTCTGTTTTACACTGCAAAACGGTAGATTTATCACTTTTCTAAGCATATCAATTTATAAATTTATTCAATTTATAAGCATATAAATTAAAAGCAAACGACGAAACCTTCCATGACAAGCGCATAACACATACTGAACAAGGATTAGCAAGAAACATCCACGCTCACGATTTTGTCACCCCTCTCCCCCCACCCACTGAGCACTGTTTTGACCGGAAAGATAATTTTAGCCACACCCATGTTTTTTTTTTATGGCGTAAAATGTTCACGGAGCTTTAAAATTCACATTTTTTCAGGTTTCATTTTATATTAAATCAGCGACTGCGAATACGCGAAAACAGATACCGCAAATAGCGGGGGTTTACTGTATATGTATAAAAGCAAAGTTATAATAATTAGGGGCACCTAATTATATAGCCAGGTGGGCAGGAGCAGCAGTGCGTAGCACACGCTTCTTGATTAGACCGGGGGTTCAAACCCATGCCCACCAAATATGGAG
Source organism: Mastigoproctus giganteus (assembly GCF_048544385.1). Lineage (NCBI taxonomy): Eukaryota > Metazoa > Arthropoda > Arachnida > Uropygi > Thelyphonidae > Mastigoproctus > Mastigoproctus giganteus. The sequence continues at coordinate 228,738,154 of NC_143582.1, read as the reverse complement.
GATGTGGAAAGGTCATGGAATGACCACCGCATATCCCCGAAGGAATATGGCCTTAGTTGCCAATGCTCCTAAAAAAAACAAAAAAATAAATAAATAAATAATAATAATAATAATTAGGCAAGAGAAAAGGCTGACAAATGGAAGTGCAAAAAGCACAAGATGCCAAAACTAATAGAGAAAGGATAGAAAGAAAGGGAAGTGTTAGAGGTAAATGACAGGGAAAGAATGCAAAAAACCTAAATGATAAATTGAATTATAAGGCATTAAAGGCTAAATTAGAAAGAACAATGATTAAAAGATAATTGCAAAAAAATAGCAAGCATCAAATAAAGAGGTAAATTTTTATTTATGTAATCTAAAATTATGGGAAAGAAAGAACATTGAAATAAAGTATTAAAATATTTGATGCATGCTAAAAAAGACTGATTCTTCATTGACTGAAAAGACTGATGAGTTACTCAAAATGGCAGCACATCGGTAGAAGGATACTTGTTTTGAAGATGAAATAAATGCTTTGATTTAATTAGTGCAGTCAGATTAGCATGCAATTCAGTCTTTGATAAAGAGAAATTGCAAAATTTGGAAGTAGATAACTAAGTAAACAAGGGCTGGCAATGCAGTCAAAATGTCACAGAGAGAGAGAGAGAGAGAGAGTAGAAAACAATGGCCATGGAAAAAGCTCAAACAGTAACACACCTAAACTCCAATTTAATGAATTTATCAGCATGATTACTAGAGAGATTAAAAAACATGCTTTATTAACACCATTGGTGTAAAATGAGAAATTAACTGAAGTAAATGAAAATATCTAAACAAAAAAAAAAAAAATAAATAAATAAATAAAAGATAATTATCAGAATTAAAAATTATTTCAGCATAACAAATAAGGCAATTAAAATAAATTCCATCCAACTGAGCTGTCGAAAATGGCTAACTTCTGAATATTATAATCAACATCAAAAGTCGAATTCTCAGCAAAACTAAAATTACTCATCAACAGTACCTTATCAGCATTACAGAAGTTAACACCAATCAAACAATGACTGAAGCATTTCAAGTAAATAGGAAGGATAAAGTAAACTAAAAAGATTATAAATCTTTCCCGCTGAAAACAACAATATTTAAACAAGATTTAATAACAGAAATCTTAATAATTAAAAAAAAAAAAAAAAAAGTACAGTCAGTTCAACTATAATGCGCATTTGCTCCAACACCATTGATATATTACGGAACGATGCGACTATAACGCGATTTCCGCATTGGCTCGTGTGATTTTGTCTGCGAGTAACACCAGATGAACGTAAAATCCAGCACCAAGCTGAACATTGCAACCTGTGCAGCAATACATACAAGTTTACAATTCAAGCCTCTCCAGCCTTCTCTTTACTGCCATTATCTCCCCTTTTATAATCCAGAGACCAGATATATTTTCTTATGCTGACAATTTAAACTACTGACCACCATCCAAACAAATGCAGACTCCAATATGATCACAGAGGAAATTAACAGTGTGATCCTCACACTAGTAGGCTACCTCAAACAATTTGGCCTTAATATAAACCCAGCAAAAGTCTCAGTGCATGCTCTACTCCTTGAAGAAATAGACAACCATCTCACCAAAGATTAATGCAGTATTCATACTTACTGTTTCATGTCATTTAGATTTGGGGGGGGGGGGTTGACACAAAGCTGACATTTAACCATCACATCGAAAAACTCATCAGGTGAGCAGCGCACCTGAAACAGAGAGCGAAGAAGCACTTCATTACGTCTCAGACAAGGTTACCACAACAAAATATGTTAGGACCATCATATACTCCATCATATACAAAGCCCATACGACTGAAATGGCCCTGGGAGTTCCCATGCTGCCCTCTCTCATTGAACAAAGGAGACTGTCAATCACAATAAAGATGCTGACCGGTCTCATCACATCTTCATTCTGGGATCTCTGTGGCTGGAGGATTCCACCTGCCTAGCTCCAAGCCACTCCAACAATTTGCCCTCTTCACTCACACCTCCACTTATCAGATCGCTTCCTACCCTACCAGATGCTCGGAAGAATCCAGGGCATCGATGCCAACTTAGAGAAGGTTGCCGTTAACCAACACTATACGAAGACAATTCTGGATCCCACACATCTCATGCCCTCCAATCGCTCAGCATAGACAGAGGGTGTTCTTGAAGCAATCTAGTGACATGCAAATTCACCCCAGGTTCCCTCCAGTAAGGAATAGTCAACCACTGTCCGGCAGTCTGCAAAATGAAAAGCCTTCTCTTCATCGCATCCAAGCCAACATGCCCTGCACTCGCCACTTTAATGCTCCGATTAATTACTGAACATACTGGGAAAGGAGCCAATGGTATGTGCATCAACTGCCTCTGTTCATGCTGTTCTCTCCCACGAGCTGCGAAGACAAAAATCGGGACTTAAGTGTAATTTTGTTAATTTAATCTAAATGTTACGTTACACCAGTAATTATTTAATGTAATTTTTATGTCACCTTAATATTTTCATGTAACCTAATGCCATTATGGAAGTCTTCGCATCGTCTTATTAATGTCTTATGTCGATGTTATTTCATTTAATTTGTTTTATGTCCTATATCACTTAATTGGCAATTTATTTATTTCTGTAATATATCTGCTTATCATCTCTATAAGTGTTAACCCCTGGCCTTTTGGCCATGAAGGGGCATTGCAACATGATCCAATCATGTAACTGTCACATTTGAAGGTGGCGCAATAAGTCTCTCTCCCTCAAAAAAATATCAAACGCTGCGGTCAAATGTGTGAGAGCTATATTTCCCATTTACTGTAATTGTATTGGTCGGAGACACAGTTATCAAACTTATCATTAGCTGTTTTCACAAGATTTTCTGTTCTAACAGAAATTTCGTGAGGCGGGATAGCATGAGCAGAGGAGCATATTTATGGAGGTCACTACTATAAAACAATAAAAACAATTTGCAGTTCCCAGTTTATTGGGCTTTTCTGTTAGCACAGTCTAATTATAAACAGGTAGCAAACTTGAGCTTATTGCATTTGCAATAATACTGATAGCTGGAATTCTGTGGGTTTTTACGTAATGGTGAGATGTGTTTCCCCTTCCTCTTCAATCATATAAAAAGCATAAAGAAATTTTCAGAATCTTCTCTTTTGTGCGTGCTATCTTTTTTACTGTTTTAAATTTTACAATCCAAAAAAAAGGAAGAAAATTTCAGTGAACAGAAATATCAATCAAACTTCATATCTTGTCAAGGTAAAGTGCTATATTTACTGTAATATTTATTTATTTATTAGAAATTTAAGATGCTTAAACCTGTGTTAGCAATATTATTGGGTTTCTAACTTTTTTTTACTGTTTTACTTACCAGACTGAAATTTTTTTTTTGAGTGCTCTACCCCATTCCTATTTTCCCATAAGTCCTGCTGATTTTAACGTGCAAAATACCATGTGGAGATTTATATGAACACATGCACCGCGTTATAGCAGAAGTGACTGTATACACAAAAGCAGTAACAGCAGTGTAATTTAAAATTACAGCTAAGTGCAGAGAGGTCACATTTGGGAGAAAGTCAAGTAAAACACCCAATAATCTCATAATCCAATGATGTAATAAGCCAAAAAATTAATGATCAATTTTCAGTTCCCAGTTATGAATATTATGCAGCACTTAACAGTAAATAATTTAAAAATCCAACCCCCCAAAAAATGTCAAAAGTTCAAAAAATTAACTTCAGAAATTTTCTGGGAAGGAGGACAAAAACAAGCAGATTGCAAAGAACTGTATAAATAACATTTTATTCTACAAGCAAACCTAAGTTTCATCAAGACCCTATTTTTTTGAGTGCTCTGCCTCATCCATATTTTACCCAAAAGTCCTGTTGTTTTTGATGAGCGAAATAGCATAATGCGGAGATTTTTAGGAACACATACTGTGTTATAGCAGAACTGACTGTATACACAAAAGCAGTAACAGCAGTGTAATTTAAAATTACAGCTAAGTGCAGAGAGGTCACATTTGGGAGAAAGTCAAGTAACACACCCAATGATATAAAAAGGCAAAAAATTAACTTGAGTTGGAAGTTAAATTTTTGAAATTCTGAAATTTTCTGGGGAAGGAGGAGAAAAACAAGCAGATTGCAGAGAACTGTGTAAATAACATTATATTCTACAAGTAAACCTAAGTTTCAGCAAGACCCTCTTTTTCTCAATGACACTGGTGAAGCATTCCAGGCTGTTTTAAAAGGGATAGAGAAGTGCTCCTGGGCCACACATTGTTCTCAGCAGCTTGCAGGCTGCACTAGTGTGCACATGCATACAAAACACCAGTGGCATTACTGAGAGAAATATATTAAATATAATTCATATATTTTCCTTTGTTCAAAAATTTGCAATCTCATAACATTTACGTAGGCTGTTACAAGTAGTTAATTTTATTTAAATCTTATTAGTACCTCTGTTAACTATCACCTATTATCATTATTTTCGCTGTTAACTTCTCAAAGTTGATAACCCTTGATAATAAATTACAACTATAGTACCATAAAACATGACAGAGAGAGAGAGAGAGAGAGAGAGAGAGAGAGAGAGAGAGAGAGAGAGAGAGTGCGCCTCCCACACACATGCTGTCTACCCATCTATCAATACCTTTTGTTTATACAAAAGTTTTCACAGAAATATCGATATTACTGAATGATATTATTGTGATTACATCACAATAATATACCAGGTATTAAAATTAGTGATATCATAAAATTATAATCAGAGCTACAAACCACCGAAATTTTGGACCAGTTCGGTTCAAAAATTTCTCAAGTGGTTCGGTTCGAGTCTAGTTCAAAAGGCGATTTTGACCAGTGGTTTTGTTCGGTTCAGTCAAGTATATTGTCTAAAATAATTCATATAGTTTCTTAATTCATTAATGATAGTAATAATATCACATTATAATAAAATATTACTATAAAATCTTATTTTAAATAAAAGTAAATTATATTAATAATATATTTGACAAGTAATAAAATCGCATGTTAATCATTTTAAATCTGATTGAAAAAGGAGCAGAAATTACCTAAACATTAACTCTGAATATTAATCTCTTCTCGTATTCAGTACTCATAAACATATACAAGAGAATGTTTAATTTGGAAAGAAAATAATTATTCAAATAAAATTTTTAATATAATTTAATAATACTAAGTAAGGCAGTTATTTTCGGATAATATAAAAAAAAAAATTTTAAAAATCACAGAAAATAATCACAATAAAATTTTAAGAACAGAAGAAACAAACATGAATTACAAGCGAAATATTATTAGTTACAGATAATGGACATAAGGAATTAATGTATCAAAATAATTTTACTTTGAAAATTGACATTGAAATCTTAACAACACAGATTACATAGGTAATTTGAAATTAATTATTTAATTTTTAAAATAAAATGTCCTCCATTAACCTTGAGCCTAAACAACTCCTTTTATCAGTCAAAATGATCTTTAATGTCGAAAAGCATCTTTCTACACTTGCTTGTGTGGCAGGAACTGCAAAGATTACTTTGGCTAGCTGATGGGTGACTAAACTCCTTTGCTTTCCAATATCCTAAGATGCTTGTTTTTGTTAGTACCCTTTCAATATCGTCAAAATTGTTCAGATGAGCCATTAAGTCGAATTTCTTTGTTTCCACTGTCTGTCTCTTTTTCATTTTTTTCAAATAACAGCTTTTCAATGTCATCCATGGTTTCACCTGTTACAGTAATATGTGCAATTTCATCTGAACTTTTCGTTTCAGGATTTTTTTTTTTTTATGTAGACTGCCGCTGGTACAAGCTATCATAAATATTGCTTAGCTTTTTGTTTTTGGATATTATCTAGTAATATTTGGTACCTGGGGTCCAGATACACACAAGCTATAAAAAGTCTTGCTTTCCATCAAATTTACTTCTCATAGTGTGAGAGAGAGGTTACCAAAAAAAGATGACAATTCATTTTCAATTTTTCTAACTTCCATTTTACATTTCATCCATGTGTAGTAAATATCAGTCATCATGAGGTGCTCCGACTGCAGCACTTCACATGCTACCCTAACAGGTTCCAAAAACTCTATAATATTTCAATCTTTTGCCACACACTGGCTGACAAATGCAATTCCTTTATGGACACAGATAAATCAATGCAAAATTATTTTAGCTCCGCAAGATGTTGTAACATATTAACAGTGGAATTCCATCTGGTTTTGCAGTCTAGTATTGGTTTCCTTCACTTTTCTTTTAATAGAAGGAGTTTGCAGCTTTTTCACCACTGCTTGTGCTTTAGCCAAGAGAAGTTTAAATTCACGTTTCAGAACATCTTTAACAGCCAACTGCAGAGAATGTGCAGCACAACGAACAGATACCATAATACCCTGAACATGTAGCTCATGGAAATTTTCTTTACATACATTTGTATCACTAGAGCCTATAGTCTCAGATTCTTCGTTATCTTCAGTATCAGTATCTTCCATATAGTTTTCCCGATTGTTTCTGAGTAATTTTAAAGACCTTATCATATTAGCTCCTGTTATTCATTGTTAAAGGATACACTTGTTCTAATTTAATTTCAAATTCTTTCAAGACACTTGAAACTATTTTGCATAAATTACTGCTCATAGCCTGATCATTCAATTCTCGAATTGCATGTGTTTTTAGAACAATCTTGTCACAATCAAAAAATTATACATTTATTCCCAAAACTGACCTCTCAAATCGAGTTGCAGTATCTATTTTCAAAGAAATTAATCTGCCCTTCAAAACAGCTGCAAGTTCTTCATATGAATGATTAACTCGTCTGCTTATCTCACCTTGAATATTTTGACGATTTATCTGAAGAGTACTACCAGGTCCCATAACAAATGGATCCAGTAATTTTTGGAATACAGAGTCTTCAAGCAGGGAAAATGGTCTACCATTTACAGTCACTAATTCCACACATGCATCTTTAATTATTTCTGCAGATATTTCAACCGATACAGTTTTTCTAACACTAGACGTAACAAATTTCGTAATAGTAGGTAGCTGTGGAGACTATTTTTGCTTTCTTTTTTAAAACATCCTCATAATTGGTGACATGCTTTCTTTTTAAATGTCTCAGTAAGTTTTCTGAATGTTTTCCCTTCAAGTCCATTTTACAAACAGTACATTTACTCTGCGTGTCACTATTATAATGAAATTTTGCATGGACAGGATGCCCTTTTCTTTTGCCATTCGTTGTTATCTGAGGAAGGGAAAAACAGAAATAAATATTTATTTTTAAACTATTACAAAAATAATATTTACGAGACATATGCTAACAAGTTGTTGTAACAACTCAATAAAGGTGAGTATGCCAAATGTTCCAATCAAAAACTATCAAAGTATGTACATAAAATGAACAAAAACATTATCATTAAATTATTTAGAATATCCATCATTTCTTAAATATTATGCAGCACTTAACAGTAAATAAGAATGTATAATCTTTGATTAGCAGCGGGTCTACATTACTGATCTTTTCTGAGCTTATCTGCCACAAAAAAGTGATAAATATATAGATTCCTTCACACCTATTTTTCTCTAAAACTAAAAATTGAATAATAATAAATAAAAAAAATCTAATATCAATTTAAAAAACATTGAATAACGCACAAATTTGTGCAAATGCACAATATTAGTATGCAGCAATTCTAAAAAAAGCTAAAGATGGCATCATTTTAGTTATATCTCATATTGTGAATACTTTCACGATGAGTTGCCATGATATTGCACTACTTTGAATAAGCAATGCTAGTCGAGAAGACTACTGTTACTTATTCTCAGGGTGGTGCCCACTCTTAGTTTTAGAGTGGGCACCACTACCACCCAGACAGCACAGTTTCAAGGCTTGTTTGTATATGCATGGGATAATAACTCTACTATCCACTTAGCATTAGCATTAGTAGAGGCATTTGATGCAAGAAAGCAAGCTTATGCAGCATCAGCCAAAAAAAAATAAAGTAAAAAAAAATAAATAAAAAATAACCACTTCCACTTCACCCCTCTGTTCGTTTGAAATACCTGTCCAGCTGAGCCTTAAACTTATTTAGGCTATCAACTTCCATGACAAGGGATGGAAGTCTGTTCCACCTACCAACCACCCGCTGGCTAAAGGCAAATTTCCACACATCTATCCTACATCTGTCTTTCCTCAATTTGAACTTATGCCCTCTCAGGTGATTATTCTGAGCAAGAATCCCAAAAGCATTGAGCATGCTCAAACCATTCAAGGCTTTGTACACCTCTATCAGATCTCCTCGCTGGTGCCTAGTCTCCAGACACTGTAATTCGCAAAACTTAAGCCTTTCTTCGTAAGAGCACCCCTTTGTTCCATTCACTAATCTTGTTGCTCTTCTCTGTACTCGTTCCAGCAGCTCCTTATTAGACTTAGAAAACTTGTCCTTATTACACTTAGAAAAGTAAAAAATTACAGGGAAAGTTAATAGGAGTGGAAGAGGAAAAGAAACGGTGTAAAATAATGAAAGGGACAGCAACCCCTTCAACTCACACCACTTAAAAAAACCTCTCCTTGAATAGGCAACACTTCCCCAGTAGAGAAGACTGTTGTTACCTATTCTTGGAACCTCCGGGCAGCATCAAGCTCCCCTGGTGACCGTTTCATGGCTATTTGGCCCTCCTTCAGTGGGTAGGTACCCTGGTGATGCAATGATGACAAAACAGCTATGAAGTATAACTCCATAATATGAGAGATGCCTGATGATGTATAAAGTGAATTAGACTGAAGCACTTTTAGGGTTTAAACCTCAGGCTGCAAAGGAATTTGACAATGCACAAGTTTGTGCAAAAAGCAGCATATCAGTATGCAGGAAATTCTAAAAATATAGTTAAAATCTGCATTGTTTTAATTATATCTCATATTGTGAATATGAGAAAAAATTTAATATTTAATAAAAAATATATATTTTTTTTTGTCCTTGCCCTTTTCCCATTATATATATGAGGTCAGCGTTTTTACTGTTTTGGCATGAAATTTTTACAGTTGGATGCCCTTCCTGATGCCAACCCTCACCCTTTATCTGGGCTGGGGATATGTGGTGGTCACTTGGTTGAACCCCAGTCTAATCAGGAAGCATGTGCTATGCACTGCTGCTCCTGCCCGCCTGGCTACGGAGGCACCATTAAAAAAAATAAAATATTAAAAATAATAATGAATAAAAATACCGCAGAGAAGTTTTCCATTTATGCATATAGTTATTAGAACTATATTAATATTAAGCATGCTTAGATGTACTGAAGATTCTCTGTAATCCAGCATATAAGTTTCTCATCATTACGATTCAAAATATCCGAAATAAAATAAAAATTCATCCGATACAAATGAGAATTTCCAGGAGTTATAATTTAATTAATAAGTAAAGGTTACAATAAAATAATACACATATACTTACGGAAAACGCTTCTTTTGGGAATCCTTCCTCCAAGATGTCCATGTGTAACCTAATATCACAGTCGAAGTGCACTATGCCAGAGCAAAAACAGGAATGATGAACTCTCAAAACAAAACCTCAGAAACTAAACATGCTAATCTTTTCAAAGAAAAACACTGAGTGATTTTCAGTACTACGCCCTTTCACTTCCTTATAACTAATTTGATCGGTGTTCTGCTCCATCGAGAGCATCCCTTCCCATGCACCCCACTACAGAGCTTCTATTCAAATAGCTCAGCAGGGTTGATTGATTGATTTTACTGGTGCAAAAATGACTACGGTTATACTGCGCTAAGAAAAGCTCAGCAGGGACCCTGTGGCCCACAGGGTCCCCCCCCCCGCGACTCGTTTCTTCGTCAAAGCAAAAAAAAAAAAAAAAAAAAAAAAAAAAACTTTCCCTACCCCTGAGATGGGCTACTAATCCAATGCAGGACTTTTCACGTCTTCTTAGTAACCATTCTAGAAGCCTAGCCATGAACAATGGAAAAAGAAAGAGGAAGGAGTGTGTTTCCTACTCACTGGATTTCCCATAAAAAGTTTCCAAATTTTCGTTGACCCATAGGCAATGTTTGAACCAAAAACTGAACCACTTTTCCAAAAAATGTTGATTCGGTTCACGGTTCAGAAAAATGGGTGCAGTTCGCGGTTTGATTCGGTTTGCAGCTCTGATTATAATATTTTGTTAATCTTAACATCTTATAGACAAACCTCACTGTTAAGTTCTATTCCTTATTCTTATTATACAATATATTCCTTGTTTCTCTGAGAATCGTGTTAACTAGATTACAGCTCCATCATTAAGTTGGAATTCCTAAGTGCCCGATGAGTCAACTGAATTCACTTCAGGACACAAACTTTTCTCAGAGGGTCACTCTAGTCTAACAAAATGCTGACTTTACGCTAAGTTTTCTTGCTTTTCCTGCAAACTTAGGAGATACAAAGAAATCATCTGTGGCACTATTGTGACCTTCTAGAGAGAGAGTTTCAAATACATGACACAATTGGTACTGCAAACAACACCATGGCTGTCAGAATCTTGCCATCCTGAGTCATAGTATTCTTGGCAGATCCTGACAATAATTATAACTAAATTTATAAATTATAACTATTTATAAATTAGAAATCAAAAATATTAAATATGTTACACTCTAATGCCCATATATTTGGTACAACACTTTTTTTATATAGAATGGTGATTATTACTTGCTACTAAAAAACTGAAATATGTGCAATCTATAGAACAGCTGAAATATTATTTAGAGTATTCAATTGAAAATATCATTTATAACTGCACCAAGAAATACTAACCTGTGACATTCTAAATTATTGCTATAAATAGCTATTTATAGATAGTGCAATTTCTGAAATCCTTACCTGATTTAAAAAAATAAATCAAACTGCATAATCAACTCAATAAAAACTATATGATGATATAAAATTTAGAACACAAATAAATGATAAAGTGTTAAAATTTCAGTAGCTTAACTTCAGCTGAAAATAATTGCATCCAGCTGCAGTCAAATTCTCCCATATGATTGATATCATAAATCTTTGATGCAATTAAAAGTAACAGCAAAAAAGTACCCCACTTTTAAGTAAATAAAAATAATAAATTTACAGTATAATACATGCAAAGAGTCAGCAAAGCCCAAATCAGAACAGAAAGGTATGTCATTACCATTTATAAAACAATGTGAAAAAAAATTATAATAAGAAACATGCTAATACTTCACACTATTCACTTATACTGAGATTACATTTCAAACTTAAAAACAGCTTAGCTAACCTCTCGAAACAGAGCACCATAAAACTGCACGGTATATTTGCAATCACCACTGCGCATAGATATATCCAAATCCATTAGAAGTCTTTTCTGCTCTTCACTATTCACAGTTGCAGTAATTCTCTACAATAGAGATATAATAAAACTAATTCAAAACGAACCACAGATGACAATTACAAAATTAAGCTCTTTTTTTATATAAAAATTTTTTCAGAAAGTTTATATGGAAAGAATACCTGTTTGGATCAGTTTACACTATTTTTTTTACACTTTATTTTGCTCAAAGCTCTATGTTTAGTAGCCTGGACAACTTATGCACTTTCCTAATAATGTCTGTTATTAATTCTTAATAATATTTCCTAATATATTTGAACAAAATAATTTCTTCTGTGTAGACATTTTAACACAGGAATGACAAGATTCCAACTATGATGAACAGCAGAGGATATACAAAGAGGAATGTTGCACAATTTAGGGGAGAAAAAAAAAAAAAAAAACCACGAATAAATATTCATCATAAGTTAGCATTAGTAGTTGCACGTGATGCAAGGAAGCAAGCTTATATAGCATCATCCATAAAAAAAAAAAAAAAAAAAAAAAAAGCCACTACCCATTTCTTTAATTTATCTAAGCTTCCAATTTCAACAATGACAGGTAAAGTTTGTTCCAGCAGTCAACCACCCGCTGGCTGACTGCTGGACCCTAAAGGCAAATTTCCGCACATCTATTCTGCAACTGTCTTACTTGGATTTGAATTGATGACTTTGAATTTGAAAAAATGCACTGATGCTTGGTCAAACCATTCAAAGCCATAGAAGTCAAACCATTCAAAGCCACCTCAATCAGATCACCTTGCAGGTGCCTAGTCTCCAGACACTGCAATTTGCATAACTGAGGCATTTCTTGGTAACAGGACCATTTGTTTTCTTCAACAAGTTCTTTGTCTTCCTCTGTCTTTTCTAGCAGCTCTACATCCTTCCTGAAATGAGGTCTCCAGTCCTGTATGCAGTACTCAAGGTGTGACCAGGCCACTGCCTTAGTTGATTGCTGGAACAGACTTCCATCTGTTGTTGTGAAAGTTGATAGCTTAAGTAAATTTAAGGCTAAACTAGACAAACATTTGGAGTGACTGGATGGATGAAATGGGAAGGGTTTTTTTTTTTTGGCTTATGCTGTATAAGCTTGCTTTTTTGCATAATCACCTCCTTATCCCTGCTAGCAAAGTTGCTGCATATCGTTCACAAAACCACATGAGCTGCTCAGTCATATTTGACTGCACAATTACACCAGATTATTTTCATTCTCCACTACCCTGAGTGCAGCACTGCACAGTTGTTACGTTATGCTGGTTTTTCTGCTACCCATATGTAGTACTTTGTATCTGTTAATGTTAAATTTCAATTACCACTTCTCAGCCCATCTACCCAACTTTTCTAGATCCTGTTGCACTAGATAATTACTGTCATTAACAACTCTACAAACCTTTATATCACCTGAGAACTTGAATATTAAGCCTGATATGCCTTCATCAATATCACTGATAAATATAGAAAACAACAATGGACCCAACACCAAACCATGGGGAGAAGAGCTTCACTAATAACATTAGTCCATGAAGAGAATATTAATTACCACTATGTCTTCTCCCACTCAAGCATCCCTTTATCCATAGCAGCAAATTTCCCTTAATACCATACTGTTCAAATTTGTACAGCAGGGTATTTTATGTGCAACAGAATCAAAAGCTTTCCTGAAATCCAAGTAAATAATATCAAAATTATTTTTGCATACAATTCCTTTGTGACCACATTATAGTATTCAATCAAATTGGATAGATATTTACTCTTAGCAAACCCATGGTGCCTGAACTACAACTGCCATCTTGTCTAGTTGATCTGCATTGCCTCTTAAGTGTGACATTGGAGGCAAATTGCTGCTATGGATAAAGGGGTGGTTGAGGGGGAGAAGACAGAGAGTGGTAATCAATGGACACTGCTCATCGTGGACTGATGTTATTAGTGGAGTCCCTCAGAGCTCAGTGTTGGGTCCATTATTGTTTTCTGTATTTATAAATGATATTGATGATGGTATATCGGGCTTAATGTCCAAGTTTGCAGACGATACAAAGGTTGGCAGGGTTGTCAAGGACACTACTGACACCATGCTGCTGCAACAGGATCTGGAAAGGTTGAGCAGATGGGCTGAGAGTTGGCAAATGAAGTTTAACATTGACAAATGTAAAGTACTACACATGGGAAACAGCAACCCCAGAGCAACGTATCAACTCTGTGGTACTACACTGACAGTGGTAGAGAATGAAAGGGACTTGGGGGTGGTTGTGCAGGCAGATATGAAGTTCTCTGAGCAGTGCAGACGGGCTGCAAGAGTAGCTCATGGAGTATTGTCAATGATATACAGGAATTTTTCCAGCAGGGATAAGGAGGTGATTATTCCATTGTATAAGGCGATGGTCAGGCCACACCTAGAGTACTGTATACAGGTCTGGAGGCCTCATTTCAAGAAGGATGTAGAGCTGCTGGAACGAGTACAGAGAAGGGCAACAAGATTAGTGAATGGAACAAAGGGGTGCTCTTACGAAGAAAGGCTTAAGTTTTGCAAATTACAGTGTCTGGAGACTAGGCACCAGCGAGGTGATCTGATAGAGGTGTATAAAGCCTTGAATGGTTTAAGCATGCTCAATGCTGATGGGATTCTTCCTCTAGCTCAGAAAAATCACCTGAGAGGGCATAAATTCAAATTGAGGAAAGACAGATGTAGGATAGACGTGCGGAAATTTGCCTTTAGCCAGCGGGTGGTTGGTTGGTGGAACAGACTTCCATCCCTTGTGGTGGAGGTTGATAGCCTAAATAAGTTTAAGGCTCAGCTGGACAGGTATTTTGAACGAACAGAGAGGTGAAGTGGAAGTGGGTTTTTTTTTTTTTTTTGGCTGATGCTGCATAAGCTTGCTTTCTTGCATCAAATGCCTCTACTAATGCTAATGCTAACCCACGACTTTAACTTCTGTTGAAGTCGTGGGTTAAAGAACAGAAGTTAAACTAACTGGTCTTTAATTAATCGTGTCACCCTTCGATCCCCCTTTGTGAATTAGAGATACATTTGCCCATCTCCAGTCTATGGGGTCTTTCCCTGAATCCAAGGATGCTCTCATAATTATGGCTGAGGGTTTGCTAACTTCCTTTGCTGCCTCCCTTAATATAAATGGATAGATCTCATCCACCCATTTTTTATGTTTCACTTCAATAATTTCCCTTCCAGTTTCCTCTCAGTTATTACAAAATCATTTAACTCCTTGTTAATGTGATAAACTTCTAACTCCAGTTCCCTACAGAATTCCTCATGTGTGAATGTAGATGCCAAATACTCATTCAGTTTGTCAGCTACCTGAGCAGGATCATCAACAGTCGAACCTTCGATATCAATTAGACTAATATGATTCATTCCCTTTCTTCTAGAGTTTAAGTAAGTAAAGAAGTATTTGTTGTTTTCTTTGCATCCTTTGCCAAACATTTCTCGCAATCTGCCTTCGCTCCTTTGTAACTTGATTACAGACTGACTTATCTACTATAGGCTTCTCTGTTAACTGTTAATTTATATGCATCCCATGCACTTTTCATGTCTGCCACAAGTCTCATTAGTTCATCTGACATCCATTTAGGACTAAATCTTGAACAGTATTTCTTAGTGGAACATTAATTCCTTGAATGCTTCCCAATTAGAATTTGCTGTTGGTAACATCATCAGTTGGTCCCACTATATAGAATTTAAAAACTTTCTGAAAACCACACTGTCAACTCATCATCATCAGCCATTTTCATCCACTGCAGGATGAAGGCTCTAACTTTCCAGTTCCTTCTGTTTTGTGCAATGGCCATCCATTTACTACCCACGAACTCATGAATTTCATCTGCCCCTCTCTGTTGTTGTCTTCCAGGTTTTCTTTTAGCTCCTCTTGGGTACCAGAGCACATGGCGCGAAGATATGATGGCAGATGGACTAAGAATATATTCGAGCTATGTGCTGTCCAAGTCCATTTCAGTTCTTTAGTTTAGGTAAGAATGTCCTTTATTTGTGTTTGCTGAGTAATCCATGTGTTTCTCTTCTTATCTAACAGTCTGATTCCTAATAGAATTCGTTCCATTCTTCACTGTGTAGTTTTCAGCTTCTCTTTTATTCTTTTTGTGAGTGCCCACGTTACACTACCATAAGTCATGGTGGGAAGTATACATTGGTTCATTATTTTAAGTTTCAGACAAATTGGGATATAGCTCATCAGTATTTCCTGAATGCTATCCATTTGAAATTTATTCTTCTCTTGACTTCTAGTCATTTATCATTATTACAGCTAATGACTTGTCCCAGATAAATATATGAATCCACCTTTTCAATTACTGCACCTTCAATGATTATATCACTTTGTGGCATAACTGTTCACTATTACTTTTGTTTTAGCCATATTTATGCTTAGTCTAAAATCCTTACCAACTCTGCATAACTAATTAAGATTTTCCTCTAATTTTTTAGGATCATGGCTTATGATCACAATGTTATCTACAAATCATAAATCATTTAGGTACTCTCCATTCACATTGATTCCTTTCTGCAACCAGTCTAATCTTCTGAAAGCTTCCTAGGGTAGCAGTAAACAACTTCGGAGATTTGTGTCTCCTTGTCAAACTCCTTTCTCAATTTTAAATTTGCCATTGTCTTTGTCTAGTCTAATAAAGAAAGTAGCGTTCTCATATATTTTCTTCAAAATCATAACATATGGGGCATCTATGCCTTGTCTTTCCAGTGCCTGAAACATTGCCTTATGCTGTATAGAGTCAAATGCCTTTTCATAATACACAAATGACAGGCATAATGGTGTTTTATATTCATTTGTTTTCTCTTAGCTGCAATATTATGTGAAGGTGATTCGTAGTTGAGAATCCCGTTCTAAAGCCCGCTTTCGGTTGATTCTCATCTTCTTTCTAATCTGTTAGTAATAACCCTTGTGAACCACTTGTAGATGTGAGACAACAA